>NW_026263512.1:0-24944 GCF_009650485.2 Drosophila albomicans | reverse complement strand
AACAACCACACCAATACCCTTTCAGAGCAACAACAGCCACGACAATACTTACACTACGACGAAATACCACAATTCTGGGTATCAACCAATTGCCAACCCACGCAATACACTGTTGTCACAACCTCTCAACAGGTTGCACCACCTAGGCCAAATGGCCCGCGAAACGCTACCGCGTCCAGAACCAATGGATGTGGATCCAGCGTTCAAACGAAATTCGTCAACTACTATGAACAGACCACGATTTTGAAGCTGGAAAAGACCCCCACGGTCCTATACCAGACGGACAGAAACGACAGAGAAACTTTAACATACAGACAAACAACGACGAAATAACAGAACTTCGACAGTAACTTACGATACCACAACTAATTATGAACAAGCAGTCGCTGAATACGAGATACACGCAACGTAGAACAAACAAATAGAAGAATACGTAGAACAAAGTAGACCAAATGACAACAACTATGAAGATGACACTTGCGAATTTTAATGACTACTCTGCACAAAATATTTTAGAAGTAAAGAGTTCCTCTCTCCCATACTTTACTTGTAGATTGAGGAACGGCAAAATAATTAAAATTCTCATTGACACTGGATCTAATAGAAAATTACATCAAGCCGAAAATTTGTAGAAAACCCCACTCCAATAAAAACCCTTTTCACGCCGTCTCGATAGGAGGCAATACACTGGTAACACACCACAAAAATGCCAAACTTGTTCAATATAACAGATGTTGAGGTGAAATTTTTCTTATTATAAAAGACCTAGAAACTTTTGATGCTTTTTTAGGTAACGACACCTTAAAGGAATTAGGAGCAGAAATAAATCAAGTAAAAACCTAATGATAATCAAAAACAAGATAAAAAATCCCTTTAAAAGAACAAATCTTCAAAGCAGTAAATACAATAGTACTAAGAACAAGCCACCTGTCAGAAACACAGAAAACAAATCTAAACCAACTCTTAAAAAAAATTTCCAAACCTCTTCGCCAATCCAAATCAAAAACTGACCTACACACAACCAAGGTACAAAATCGCGCGCCGCTATATTTCAGCGAGCTTTGGATGACATACTTCATGAACATATCGGTAAGATATGTTTCATTTACATAGACGATATCATCATATTTAGTAAAAAGATGATGAATCCCATTACAGGAACTTGGAGTTATTTTTTCGAACTTTACAAGATGCCAACATGAAATGTCAGTTAGATAAATGCAAGTTCATGAAGAATAAAAGTCGAATTTCTAGGTTTTGTAATTCCGATAAAGGCATCGAAACAAATCCAAATAAAGTCGCAGCGATAGCCAACTATCCCTGCCCTAAAACTCTAAAAGAGCTGAGATCTTTTCTTGCACTCTCCGGCTACTACCGAAGATTCATACAAAGTTATGCTAAGTTAGCAAAACCCCTTACGTCTCTTTTAAGGGGGGAAGATGGACACGTGTCCAAAAACAGGTCATCAAAAAAAACCAATTACTCTTGACTCCGAAGCATTGAAGGCTTTTTCAAAAACTACGAAGTTGTCTTATTTCAAAGGAAATAATTCTTCGCTATCCAGATTTTACTAAAGAATTTCACTTGACAACGGACGCGTCTAATTACGCAATAGGAGCAGTCCTATCGCAAGACAACCAACCAATTTCATTCCTATCGAGAACACTAGCAAAAGCAGAAGAAAACTATGCAGCTAACGAAAAAGAAATGCTGGCCATCATCTGGTCACTTAAAGCTCTCAAAAATTATTTATATGGGAAAGCAAAAGTCAAAATATTCACCGACCACCAATCCCTAACACATTCCTTGAGCAGTTGGAACGGAAATGCTAGAATTAAAAGATGGAAATCCTACCTAGAAGAATATGACTACGAAATATTCTACAAACCAGGAAAGGAGAACGTCGTAGCTGACGCACTCTCGAGAATATCAACTGATCAAATCAATTCCATAGCCTCAACTCAGCATAGTGCAGAAAGCTCAAGTCACGAACTAATACCCAGTATGGAAGTCCCCATTAATGTTCTCAAGAATTAAATATTTCTTAACAAGCAGATAAATCCGACTACATATTCTCTATACCATTCCCCACGTTCCATCGACACGAAATATACAAAAAGGAATTTAACGACAAAGAATTAGTAGAAACTCTTAAAAAATACCTCAACCCTTCGGTTATAAATTGCATCCAAACAACTGAGGATATAATGGGGAAAATACAACTATTATATCCTAAATATTTCAAAACGTCAAAGCCCGATTCTCTCAATCCATGACTGTAGACCTCACCAACGAATCTAGACAAGAGGGAGGAAATCCTCAAAATCCACAATAGAGCACACACCGCAGTGCCGAAGAAATAAAATTCAATTAGCAGAAAAATTCTACTTCCCCAAAATGAAACAAAAAAAAAGCAACATAGTAAGGCAATGCAAAATTTGTAAGGAATCTAAATATGACCGACATCCCCCTAATCCAGAAATAAAAAAAACTCCAATACCAGAATATCCGCGGTCACATCATTCACATCGACATTTACTCAACCAAAAGGCCATTTAGTTCTTACAAGCAATAGATAAATTCTCAAAACTAGCACAGGCACGCATAATCAATTCAAAAGCAATAGAAGACATTCGAACACCCACTTAGGGACATTATTTTCTATTATGGAGTTCCTAAGTTCGTTGTAATAGATAATGAGAAATCTCTCAACTCAAGGTCCATAAAATTCATGCTTGAGGATCAGTTAAATATTACAATTTACACTGCGCCACCATATAAGAGTACAGTTAATGGACAAGTAGAAAGGTTCCATTCGACACTTTCCGAAGTAATGAGATGCTTACAGAAAGAAAACCACCACAGAACCTTCGAAGAACTTCTAGATAGAGCCGTATACGAAATATAACTACTCTTTCCATTCCACAACCAAAAAGCGACCATTAGAGGTATTCTTCGGAAGGAGAGTCACGACAAACCCAGACCAGTACGAACAGGCCCAGACAAGACAATATTGACAAACTTAAGACAGCACAAAATAAAAATTTACAATTCCACAACAAAAGCAGAAACGAAATAATAACTTATGAGCCAGGACAAGAAATATATGTAAAAGTAAACACACGTTTAGGGTTCAAACTTTCCCCAAGATTTAAGAAAAAACTTGTTAAAGAAGATAAAAATACAAACATTTTAACAGAATCTGGAAGAATCGTACATAAAAGTAACATCAAATCATAATATTTGCAGGTATTACTATGGACAATAACGGAAGCTACGATGGACATTACAAGCTACACGAACGCTCAGACAGTGACCAAAAAAACTAAAAAACTAAAAGCGAAAAAGCAAAATTAAAAAAAAAATATATAAGAAAAGAAACAA
This sequence comes from Drosophila albomicans, assembly GCF_009650485.2. NCBI lineage: Eukaryota > Metazoa > Arthropoda > Insecta > Diptera > Drosophilidae > Drosophila > Drosophila albomicans. The sequence continues at coordinate 21,560 of NW_026263512.1, read as the reverse complement.
ATCATTGCAAAGTAAACAAGACTCAAAAGAGTCTTTGCTTTGCCTTATGTTTATTGATTACTATATACTTATATTTAAAACTAAAAAGATGATCGGGAGATGAAAGCGGCAAAGACTCTGCAGTGGCGGCGGACGAAGCTGACGAAAACTGATTGAGGGGAGAGTGTGTCTCCTGGAGATGTACTCCCGTAATATCGATACTCGCGTGAGTTATCGAGTTTTGTTGATCACGAGAACTGAAAGGGGTTGCCACAGTACCCCCTCCTAGAGTTCCAGTTGGGAAAGATACTTTGCTGGGAATCTGATTTGTCGTCCTGATCTTGACACTTTCTCGAGTGTCTGAGCAGTTGGCGCTGTCGTCTGCTCCTGTGTTGGAGGCGGTACGTCTTTGAAGATGTAAGCTGGTTTAAGTCGATCGATGGAAACCTTGTTTTCCTTTGTGTGGCCCTTGAGTGTAAAATATTTTGTCGTGTTTTGTTACCACTTCGAAAGGACCCTCGTAGTTTGCTTCCAACGGGGTTTTCACTCGATCCACTCGAACGAAGACGTGGGTACAATGGTTTAGGTCCGGGTGGACAAATTCTTGCGGTGTATGATGGGTGCACTGGCTTAGTGGTTGGCAGTTGAGACATGGTTTTTTGAAGAGCCTCGGTGAACTCGGACTCAGTGTGTTTTTGTGTGCTCGGTGCAAAAAATCCGCCTGGCACCCGTAGTGTGGTGCCATAAACCATTTCCGCAGGGCTCAGCCCGATGTCGCTTTTGATTGTTGTGCGTAGGCCGAGTAGGATTAGATGCAGGGAACTACTCCAGTTGATTGGATCGACGCATTTTAAAGCAGCTTTTAACGTTCTGTGCCAGCGTTCGATCATACCATTGGCTTGTGGGTGGTACGCCGTCGTCCGCAGGTGCTTAAAACCACAAATTTTGGAAAGCTCTTGGAATAATGTAGACTCGAATTGTCGACCCAGATCGGTTGTGATGTGAAGAGGAATACCGTACTGAGCGAACCAGCCCGATATCAGTGCGTTGGCTACAGATTTTGCTGTGATGTCTACTAAAGGAATTGCTGCGGGCCATCGTGAGAATCGATCGATACACGTGAGGCAGTATCGGTATCCGTTCGATGAAGGCAGCGGGCCGACTATGTCGATATTTATGTGTTCGAAACGGGTGTCGCTGGCGGTGTACTCTCCTAGTGGCGATTTGGTGTGACGTTTGGATTTTGGCCTTCTGGCACGGGATACAAGAGCGTACGATTTTAGCGACATCCTTCGCCATGCGGGGCCAAACGTAGTGTTTTCTCCGACCAAACTTGTTTGTTGCCTTAACTCCCGGATGGCTCAGCGAATGTAGGGCCTCAACCACGGTTTGGCGTAGGCATTTGGGCACAAACGGACGTGTATGGTTATTGGCGACGTGGCAGTACAATTGTTTGTTTGAGCCTGCAAGAGACAATTTTGTTAGTGAGATGGGTTTTTTCGGCGTCAGACTTGAGTAGCGATTGTAGTTCCGCATCGTTTTCCTGTTCCAGTGCCATCTCTCGTCGAAGTTTATGTGTTTGATGGCATCGATGCGTGAGAGAAGATCAGCCACGTTGTTTTCTTCTCCAGAGATGTGCCGGATATCGGTGCTGAATTGGCTGATAAAATCCAGTTGCCGAGCGCGTCGAGGTGATGCTTTCTCGCTGTTTTGACTGAAGGCGTACATAAGCGGCTTGTGGTCGGTGAAAAATAACGAAATTCCTGCCCTCCAGTGCGTACTTGAAGTGCAAAACGGCCTGATAGATGGCAGTCAGTTCTCTATCGTAGGTGCTGTACTTCTTTTGCGTCGATGTGAATTTCCTGGAGAAGAATCCCAGTGGTTGTGTCTGCCCGTTGATGACCTGATGTACTATGGCTCCCATAGCGTCGTCGGACGCGTCGGTGGTTAGAGTTAATTGTGAGTTTGGTGCCATGTAATTCAACAACGTAGCGTTTGCAAGCTCGTTCTTGCAGGCGGTGAATGCGTAGTCGGCTTCTGTAGACCAAAGTATCGGGGTTTTGTCGTTCTTTTTATTGCCTTGGATCAGCGTCTGGAGTATGTGCTGGTTCTCGGCTGCTCGTGGGATAAACGGCCTATAGAAATTAATCATACCCAGAAACTTTTTTAGGTCTTTAGCGATAAGCGGTTTTTTTTAAAATGCCGTATGGCTTCCACTTTGGCTTCGGATGGTTTTAAGCCGTGCTGACTGATGTCGTGTCCCAGGAATGTAAGTTGTGTCTTACCGAATTGGCACTTCTCAAAGTTTACGGTGAGATGTGCCTTCCGAAGGCGGTCGAGGATTGTGCGGAGGTGCGTCTCGTGCTGCGCCTCGGATTCTGAAGCGATCAAAATGTCGTCGATGTAAGCAAAAACGAAGTCGAGGCCTTGTATGACGTTGTTTATGTGACGTTGAAAAAGTTTGCGCTGCGTTGCGCAGACCGAACGTCATGAACAAGAATTCGAATAGCCCAAAAGGCGTGATAATTGCTGTTTTGGGAATATCTTTGTGGTTCGACAGGAATCTGGTGATATGCTTTTTGCAGGTCGATTTTCGAAAATATCTTCTTACCGTATAAGATGCTCGTTACATCCAGTATGTACGGAATAGGATATCGATCCGGCACGGTTACGTTGTTCAGTGCTCGGTAGTCGCCGCACGGACGCCACTCTCCATTTGCTTTCTTTACCAGGTGCAAAGGGCTGGACCAGTTGCTATTTGAGGGACGGCATATTCCTTTCTCGATGAGGTAGGAGAACTCGGATTGTGCAGCTTTGAGTTTGTCGGGCGCTAGTCGTCGGGCGCGGGCGTGAGTAGGCGGCCCGTTGGTCGAGATGAAGTGCGTTACTTCGGATGTTGCTGGCAGCCGGTTCGAGTTGATCGTTGCGAGATCGCGATATTCGTGAAGCAATGTAGCGTATTGGTTACTCGTGTCGTAGGATAAAACCGCGTTGATTTTACGTTGGGGGCGCGTGACATTTTGATTCCAGCAGCGTAGCCCGATCGATGAGTTTGCGTCGTTTCATATCGACGAGTAAGTCAAAATGTTGAAGAAAGTCGGATCCGATGATAGCGCAGTTGACGTCAGCTATCACGAAAGTCACACACGAAGTTTCGTCGCAATCCCAGTGACAATGCTATGCGTTTTTCTCCATAGGTTTGTATTTTCGTGCCATTAGCGGCGAAAAGAAGCTTTGGAGTGAGCATAGTTTTTTGCGTTTTTGCAGGGTGGCATCACTGAAATGTCGGCGCCGGTATCGATGAGAAACTGTGTTTTGGAGAAATTGTCGTTGATGGCGAGGCGGGCAATTGTGTTGTGGTCTTCTTCGAATTTGTCCGCCGAATCCGAAGATTGATTTAGTTTTTTTGGTTCGGATGCAAAAGAGCATGGGTTGGCGACATTTCTTGGCGGCGTTACCAAATTTGCTGTGGTACCAACACATGTCTCCAGCTATGACGCTGTTGCGATCCGTTCGCAAGCTGTTCTTGCGAGAAAGGTTCTGGAGAGCGCGTTGATTTGTTGTTCGATGCGGTCTAGACGATCGTCGGAAACGGCGCTGCTGGTTGGCGCCGACTTGGCGTCGATGGTGCGTACCTGATGAAAAATCACCGACTTCCATCACTTTATCTGCCAACTTAGCTAAGTTTGCTAGGCTGGCGTCCGATGCTTGCAAGATCGCTTGCACTTGTGTTGGTAAACGCTGCAGCCACAGTGCTTTCAGAAAAGATTCTTGAACTTTGTTTGCGGCTAGTGCGTTTAACTCGTTGAGCAGTTGCGTGGGGCGCTTGTCACCAAGGTCGGTCTCCGATATTAACTTCTGGATTTTCTTTTGTTCGCTTTCGCAGAAGCGTTCCAGGATGCACGATTTCAAATTTTCGTACTTGCCTGTGCGTGGTTGGTTGACGATGGCGTCGGCAATTCGGGCCAACACCGGTGCTTCGATTGACGCTAGGATTGTGTTAAATTTCGTTTCGTCCGAGGTTATTCCCGCCAGAACGAATTGGGCTTCGATTTGCGATAGCCATAATTCTGGGTGTTCGGGCCAAAACGGCGGTATTTTCACAGCTACACGGTTGATAACTGCGTCAACACCGTGAGTAACGGTATCGTGAAAAACCTCGGCGTCGTCTTGTGGGGCGTCGTTGTTTGCCATTGTAAGCACCAGTACTCGTGTGTATATAGTGATCACGTCGGGGTCACCAATTTGCTTTGCCTTATGTTTATTGATTACTATATACTTATATTTAAAACTAAAAAGATGATCGGGAGATGAAAGCGGCAAAGACTCTGCAGTGGCGGCGGACGAAGCTGACGAAAACTGATTGAGGGGAGAGTGTGTCTCCTGGAGATGTACTCCCGTAATATCGATACTCGCGTGAGTTATCGAGTTTTGTTGATCACGAGAACTGAAAGGGGTTGCCACAGTACCCCCCTCCTAGAGTTCCAGTTGGGAAAGATACTTTGCTGGGAATCTGATTTGTCGTCCTGATCTTGACACTTTCTCGAGTGTCTGAGCAGTTGGCGCTGTCGTCTGCTCCTGTGTTGGGAGGCGGTACGTCTTTGAAGATGTAAGCTGGTTTAAGTCGATCGATGGAAACCTTGTTTTCCTTTGTGTGGCCCTTGAGTGTAAAATATTTGTCGTGTTTTGTTACCACTTCGAAAGGACCCTCGTAGTTTGCTTCCAACGGGGTTTTCACTCGATCCACTCGAACGAAGACGTGGGTACAATGGTTTAGGTCCGGGTGGACAAATTCTTGCGGTGTATGATGGTGCACTGGCTTAGTGGTTGGCAGTTGAGACATGGTTTTTTGAAGAGCCTCGGTGAACTCGGACTCAGTGTGTTTTTGTGTGCTCGGTGCAAAAAATCCGCCTGGCACCCGTAGTGTGGTGCCATAAACCATTTCCGCAGGGCTCAGCCCGATGTCGCTTTTGATTGTTGTGCGTAGGCCGAGTAGGATTAGATGCAGGGAACTACTCCAGTTGATTGGATCGACGATTTTAAAGCAGCTTTTAACGTTCTGTGCCAGCGTTCGATCATACCATTGGCTTGTGGGTGGTACGCCGTCGTCCGCAGGTGCTTAAAACCACAAATTTTTGGAAAGCTCTTGGAATAATGTAGACTCGAATTGTCGACCCAGATCGGTTGTGATGTGAAGAGGAATACCGTACTGAGCGAACCAGCCCGATATCAGTGCGTTGGCTACAGATTTTGCTGTGATGTCTACTAAAGGAATTGCTGCGGGCCATCGTGAGAATCGATCGATACACGTGAGGCAGTATCGGTATCCGTTCGATGAAGGCAGCGGGCCGACTATGTCGATATTTATGTGTTCGAAACGGGTGTCGCTGGCGGTGTACTCTCCTAGTGGCGATTTGGTGTGACGTTGGATTTTGGCCTTCTGGCACGGGATACAAGAGCGTACGATTTTAGCGACATCCTTCGCCATGCGGGGCCAAACGTAGTGTTTTCCGACCAACTTGTTTGTTGCCTTAACTCCCGGATGGCTCAGCGAATGTAGGGCCTCAACCACGGTTTGGCGTAGGCATTTGGGCACAAACGGACGTGTATGGTTATTGGCGACGTGGCAGTACAATTGTTTGTTTGAGCCTGCAAGAGACAATTTTGTTAGTGAGATGGGTTTTTCGGCGTCAGACTTGAGTAGCGATTGTAGTTCCGCATCGTTTTCCTGTTCCAGTGCCATCTCGTCGAAGTTTATGTGTTTGATGGCATCGATGCGTGAGAGAAGATCAGCCACGTTGTTTTCTTCTCCAGAGATGTGCCGGATATCGGTGCTGAATTGGCTGATAAAATCCAGTTGCCGAGCGCGTCGAGGTGATGCTTTCTCGCTGTTTTGACTGAAGGCGTACATAAGCGGCTTGTGGTCGGTGAAAATAACGAAATTCCTGCCCTCCAGTGCGTACTTGAAGTGCAAAACGGCCTGATAGATGGCAGTCAGTTCTCTATCGTAGGTGCTGTACTTCTTTTGCGTCGATGTGAATTTCCTGGAGAAGAATCCCAGTGGTTGTGTCTGCCCGTTGATGACCTGATGTACTATGGCTCCCATAGCGTCGTCGGACGCGTCGGTGGTTAGAGTTAATTGTGAGTTTGGTGCCATGTAATTCAACAACGTAGCGTTTGCAAGCTCGTTCTTGCAGGCGGTGAATGCGTAGTCGGCTTCTGTAGACCAAAGTATCGGGGTTTTTGTCGTTCTTTTTATTGCCTTGGATCAGCGTCTGGAGTATGTGCTGGTTCTCGGCTGCTCGTGGGATAAACGGCCTATAGAAATTAATCATACCCAGAAACTTTTTTAGGTCTTTAGCGATAAGCGGTTTTTTAAAATGCCGTATGGCTTCCACTTTGGCTTCGGATGGTTTTTAAGCCGTGCTGACTGATGTCGTGTCCCAGGAATGTAAGTTGTGTCTTACCGAATTGGCACTTCTCAAAGTTTACGGTGAGATGTGCCTTCCGAAGGCGGTCGAGGATTGTGCGGAGGTGCGTCTCGTGCTGCGCCTCGGATTCTGAAGCGATCAAAATGTCGTCGATGTAAGCAAAAACGAAGTCGAGGCCTTGTATGACGTTGTTTATGTGACGTTGAAAAGTTTTGCGCTGCGTTGCGCAGACCGAACGTCATGAACAAGAATTCGAATAGCCCAAAAGGCGTGATAATTGCTGTTTTGGGAATATCTTGTGGTTCGACAGGAATCTGGTGATATGCTTTTTTGCAGGTCGATTTTCGAAAATATCTTCTTACCGTATAAGATGCTCGTTACATCCAGTATGTACGGAATAGGATATCGATCCGGCACGGTTACGTTGTTCAGTGCTCGGTAGTCGCGCCGCACGGACGCCACTCTCCATTTGCTTTCTTTACCAGGTGCAAAGGGCTGGACCAGTTGCTATTTGAGGGACGGCATATTCCTTTTCTCGATGAGGTAGGAGAACTCGGATTGTGCAGCTTTGAGTTTGTCGGGCGCTAGTCGTCGGGCGCGGGCGTGAGTAGGCGGCCCGTTGGTCGAGATGAAGTGCGTTACTTCGGATGTTGCTGGCAGCCGGTTCGAGTTGATCGTTGCGAGATCGCGATATTCGTGAAGCAATGTAGCGTATTGGTTACTCGTGTCGTAGGATAAAACCGCGTTGATTTTACGTTGGGGCGCGTGACATTTTGATTCCAGCAGCGTAGCCCGATCGATGAGTTTGCGTCGTTTCATATCGACGAGTAAGTCAAAATGTTGAAGAAAGTCGGATCCGATGATAGCGCAGTTGACGTCAGCTATCACGAAAGTCCACACGAAGTTTCGTCGCAATCCCAGTGACAATGCTATGCGTTTTTCTCCATAGGTTTGTATTTTCGTGCCATTAGCGGCGAAAAGAAGCTTTGGAGTGAGCATAGTTTTTGCGTTTTTGCAGGGTGGCATCACTGAAATGTCGGCGCCGGTATCGATGAGAAACTGTGTTTTGGAGAAATTGTCGTTGATGGCGAGGCGGGCAATTGTGTTGTGGTCTTCTTCGAATTTGTCCGCCGAATCCGAAGATTGATTTAGTTTTTTGGTTCGGATGCAAAAGAGCATGGTTGGCGACATTTCTTGGCGGCGTTACCAAATTTGCTGTGGTACCAACACATGTCTCCAGCTATGACGCTGTTGCGATCCGTTCGCAAGCTGTTCTTGCGAGAAAGGTTTCTGGAGAGCGCGTTGATTTGTTGTTCGATGCGGTCTAGACGATCGTCGGAAACGGCGCTGCTGGTTGGCGCCGACTTGGCGTCGATGGTGCGTACCTGATGAAAATCACCGACTTCCATCACTTTATCTGCCAACTTAGCTAAGTTTGCTAGGCTGGCGTCCGATGCTTGCAAGATCGCTTGCACTTGTGTTGGTAAACGCTGCAGCCACAGTGCTTTCAGAAAAGATTCTTGAACTTTGTTTGCGGCTAGTGCGTTTAACTCGTTGAGCAGTTGCGTGGGGCGCTTGTCACCAAGGTCGGTCTCCGATATTAACTTCTGGATTTTCTTTTGTTCGCTTTCGCAGAAGCGTTCCAGGATGCACGATTTCAATTTTTCGTACTTGCCTGTGCGTGGTTGGTTGACGATGGCGTCGGCAATTCGGGCCAACACCGGTGCTTCGATTGACGCTAGGATTGTGTTAAATTTCGTTTCGTCCGAGGTTATTCCCGCGCAGAACGAATTGGGCTTCGATTTGCGATAGCCATAATTCTGGGTGTTCGGGCCAAAACGGCGGTATTTTCACAGCTACACGGTTGATAACTGCGTCAACACCGTGAGTAACGGTATCGTGAAAAACCTCGGCGTCGTCTTGTGGGGCGTCGTTGTTTGCCATTGTAAGCACCAGTACTCGTGTGTATATAGTGATCACGTCGGGGTCACCAATTTGCTTTGCCTTATGTTTATTGATTACTATATACTTATATTTAAAACTAAAAAGATGATCGGGAGATGAAAGCGGCAAAGACTCTGCAGTGGCGGCGGACGAAGCTGACGAAAACTGATTGAGGGGAGAGTGTGTCTCCTGGAGATGTACTCCCGTAATATCGATACTCGCGTGAGTTATCGAGTTTTGTTGATCACGAGAACTGAAAGGGGTTGCCACAAGTCCATAGTAAAAGAGTAAATAACATAAATAAGTGTAAAGCGATAAATCAAACAAAAAGATCACAACGGTGATATAACTTATTCCAACTTTGCGATTCCCAAGGGACCCTCCAAGGTAGAAGGAAAAAACCATCCACTGGTTATAAACTTATAATATAAAACAAAAAAAAAAAACAAAAAAAAAAGGAATAATATAGCGTTTAAATTTCATCTTATCGCTTATGGCCAATCGTCATAACTTAATTCGACCCCCCATATTAGATCCTGAAGAAATAGAACAAGTGAACGAAGCACAAAGACAACGTTCAATTGAGAGACAAAACAATAGGCATTTAGAACATCAACAAAACAGACCCACCATGAACGAAGATAACAGAGCCGCTCTAACAGCCGCTATAAGCGAAATATTAGCCGAACAATTGCCAATATTATTAAGACAACATACCAATCCTGTAGAAGATTTTCTAAGTCTCCCAGATCATGTTATTGCGCCAGAACATCAAAGAAATTTGACAGATCTTGACAGAGTACCCGACATAGCAAAAGGTTTGCGTGAGTTTAGTGGAAACCCCGAAGAATTTAGCTCATGGAAAAAAAAGTGTAGAGCGTGTTTTACAAGCATATAACTCATACCAAGGTACGCCCAAATATCATAATATCTTGCACACCATCCGAGACAAGATAACGAAAAGTGCAGACCAAGCTTTAGAAGCATATAAGGTACCGCTTAACTGGGATGCCATGTGTAGATGTCTTTCGCTGCATTATGCAGATAAACGAGACATAGCAACCCTAGTATATGAAATGACTACATTAGTACAAGGTACGAATCAATCAGTGGAAGATTTCCATAAAGACGTATACAGACACTTGTCCCTAATTTAAATAAAACGAGTAGCATGGATATTGACAGAAACGGGGAAGCAATGTTGACAAAATTATACAGAGACAAAGCTCTAGACACTTTCATTCGAGGGCTACAAGGTGACTTGCCTCGGCTATTAGGCATGAAAGAACCAGCAGACTTACCTACCGCACTACATCTCTGCTTAAAAATGGAAAATCAAACCTTTAGGTCGAAACATGCCACTTTTAAAGGACATCCGACACATTTTAGAAACAGTAATAGTAAACCCATACCAGCCCCACGGAATGTCATCCTCTCAAACAGACAACCACCACCAATCCCTTTCAGACAACAACAGCCACGACAATACTTACACTACGGACAACTACCACCAATTCTGGGTATCAACCAATTGCCAACCCCACGGCAATACACTGTTGTCACAACCTCTCAACAGGTTGCACCACCTAGGCCAATGGCCCCGAAACCGCTACCGCGTCCAGAACCAATGGATGTGGATTCCAGCGTTCAAACGAAATTCGTCAACTACATGAACAGACCACGATTTGAAGCTGGGAAAAGACCCCCGGTCCTATACCAGACGGACAGAAAACGACAGAGAAACTTTAACATACAGACAAACAACGACGAAATAACAGAACCTTCGACAGTAACTTACGATACCACAACTAATTATGAACAAGCAGTCGCTGAATACGAGATACACGCAGACGTAGAACAAACAATAGAAGAATACGTAGAACAAGTAGACCAATTATGACAACAACTATGAAGATGACACTTGCGAATTTTATGACTACTCTGCACAAAATATTTTAGAGTAAAGAGTTCCTCTCTCCCATACTTTACTTGTAGATTGAGGAACGGCAAAATAATTAAAATTCTCTCATTGACACTGGATCTAATAGAAATTACATCAAGCCGAAATTTGTAGAAAACCCCACTCCAAATAAAAACCCTTTTCACGCCGTCTCGATAGGAGGCAATACACTGGTAACACACCACAAAAAGGCCAACTTGTTCAATATAACAGATGTTGAGGTGAAATTTTTCTTATTAAAAGACCTAGAAACTTTTGATGCTTTTTTAGGTAACGACACCTTAAAGGAATTAGGAGCAGAAATAATCCAAAGTAAAAACCTAATGATAATCAAAAACAAGATAAAAATCCCTTTAAAAGAACAAATCTTCGAAGCAGTAAATACAATAATATGACCGACATCCCCCTAATCCAGAAATAAAAAAAACTCCAATACCAGAATATCCCGGTCACATCATTCACATCGACATTTACTCAACCAAAGGTCATTTAGTTCTTACAGCAATAGATAAATTCTCAAAACTAGCATAGGCACGCATAATCAATTCAAAAGCAATAGAAGACATTCGAACACCACTTAGGGACATTATATTTCTATTATGGAGTTCCTAAGTTCGTTGTAATAGATAATGAGAAATCTCTCAACTCAAGGTCCATAAAATTCATGCTTAAGGATCAGTTTAAATATTACAATTTACACTGCGCCACCATATAAGAGTACAGTTAATGGACAAGTAGAAAGGTTCCATTCGACATTTTCCGAAGTAATGAGATGCTTACAGAAGAAAAACCACCACAGAACCTTCGAAGAACTTCTAGATAGAGCCGTATACGAATATATAACTACTCTTTCCATTCCACAACCAAAAAGCGACCATTAGAGGTATTCTTCGGAAGGAGAGTCACGACAAACCCAGACCAGTACGAACAGGCCAGACAAGACAATATTGACAAACTTAAGACAGCACAAATAAAAATTTACAATTCCCACAACAAAAGAAGAAACGAAATATTAACTTATGAGCCAGGACAAGAAATATATGTAAAAGTAAACACACGTTTAGGTTCAAAAACTTTCCCCAAGATTTAAGAAAGAACTTGTTAAAGAAGATAAAAATACAAACATTTAACAGAATCTGCTAAAGAATCGTACATAAAAGTAACATCAAATCATAATATTTGCAGGGTATTACTATGGACAATAACGGAAGCTACGATGGACATTACAAGCTACACGAACGCTCAGACAGTGACCAAAAAAACTAAAAACTAAAAGCGAAAAGCAAAATTAAAAAAAAAATATATAAGAAAAGAAAACAAATCATTGCAAAGTAAACAAGACTCAAAAGAGTCATAGTAAAAGAGTAAATAACATAAATAAGTGTAAAGCGATAAATCAAACAAAAAGATCACAACGTTGATATAACTTATTCCAACTTTTGCGATTCCCCAAGGGACCCTCCAAGGTAGAAGGAAAAAAACCATCCACTGGTTATAAACTTATAATATAAAACAAAAAAAAACCAAAAAAAAAAGGAATAATATAGCGTTCAATTTCATCTTATCGCTTATGCGCCAATCGTCATAACTTAATTCGACCTCCCCATATTAGATCCTGAGAAATAGAACAGTAGTGAACGAAGCCCAAAGACAACGTTCAATGAGAGACACAATAGCAATTAGGCATTTTAGAACATCAACAAACGATCCCACTCATGAACGAAGATAACATTAAGCCGCTCTAACAGCCGCTATAAGACGAAATATTAAGCGAACAATTGCCAATATTATATAAGACACATACCAAATCTGCTAGTAGAAGATTATCTAAGTCTCCCAGATCATGTTATTGCGACCAGAACATCAAAGAAATTTGACAGATCTTGACAGAGTACCCGACATAGCAAAAGGTTTGCGTGAGTTTAGTGGAAACCCCGAAAAATTTAGCTCATGGAAAAAAAGTGTAGAGCGTGTTTTACAGAGCATATAAAGATATACCAAGGTACGCCCCAAATATCATAAGCAAAGAGACATATCTTGCATACACCATCCGAGACAGAGATAACGAAAAGTGCAGACCAAGCTTTAGAAGCATATAAGGTACGGCTTAACTGGGAGACCATGTGTAGATGTCTTTCGCTGCATTATGCAGATAAACGAGACATAGCAACCCCTAGTATATGAAATGACTTACATTGTAACAAGGTACGAATCAATCAGTGGATAGTATTTCCATAAAGACGTATACAGACCACTTGTCCCTAATTTTGAAATATAAACGAGTAGCATGGATATTGACAGAAACGGGGAAGCAATGCTTGACAAAAATTATACACAGAGACAAAGCTCTAGACACTTTCATTCGAGGCACAAGGTGACTTGCCTCGGCTATTAGGCATGAAAGAACCAGCAGACTTACACTACCGCACTACATCTCTGCTTAAAAATGGAAAAATCAAACCTTTAGGTCGAACATGCCACTTTTTAAAAGGACATCCCGACACATTTTAGAAACAGTAATCGTAAACCATACCAGCCCCACGGAATGTCATCCATCTCACAACAGACAACCACCACCAATCCCTTTCAGACAACAACAGCACGACAATACTTACACTACGGGACAACTCACCACCAATTCTGGGTATCAAACCAATTGCCAACCACGGCAATACACTGTTGTCACAACCTCTCAACAGGTTGCACCACCTAGGCCAATGGCCTCGAAACCGCTACCCGCGTCCAGAACCAATGGATGTGGATCCAGCGTTCAAACGAAATTCGTCAACTACATGAACAGACCACGATTTGAAGCTGGGAAAAGGACCCCCCGTCTATACCAGACGGCAGAAACGACAGAGAACTTAACATACAGACAAACAACGACGGAATAAATAACAGAAACCTTCGACATAGTAACTTACGATACCACAACTAATTATGAACAAGCAGTCGCTGAATAACGAGATAGCACGCAGACGTAGAACAAACAATAGAAGAATACGTAGAACAAGTAGACCATATGACAACAACTATGGAAGATGACACTTGCGAATACTTTATGACTACTCTGCACAAAATGATTTAGAAGTAAGAGTTCCTCTCTCCCATACTTTACTTGTAGATTGAGGAACGGCAAATAATTAAAAATTCTCATTGACACTGGATCTAATAGAAATTACATCAAGCCGAAATTTGTAGAAAACCCCACTCCATATAAAAACCCTTTTTCACGCCGTCTCGATAGGAGCAATACACTGGTAACACACACCACAAAAGGCCAACTTGTTCAATATAACACGATGTTGAGGTGAAATTTTTCTTATTAAAGACCTAGAAACTTTTTTGATGCTTTTTTAGGTAACGACACCTTAAAGGAATTTAAGGAGCAGAAATAAAATCCAAGTAAAAACCTAATGATAATCAAAAAACCAAGATAAAAAATCCCTTTAAAAGAACAAATCTTCGAAGCAGTAAATACAAATAATATGACCGACATCCCCTAATCCAGAAAAATAAAAAAACTCCAATACCAGAATATCCCGGTCACATCATTCACATCGACATTTACTCAACCAAAGGCCATTTAGTTGCTTACAGCAATAGATAAATTCTCAAAACTAGCATAGGCACCGCATAATCAATTCAAAAGCAATAGAAGACATTCGAACACCACTTAGGGACATTATTTTCTATTATGGAGTTTCCTAAGTTCGTTGTAATAGATAATGAGAAATCTCTCAACTCAAGGTCCATAAATTCATGCTTAAGGATCAGTTAAATATTACAATTTACACTGGCGCCACCATATAAGAGTACAGTTAATGGACAAGTAAAAGGTTCCATTCGACACTTTCCGAAGTAATGAGAATGCTTACAGAAAGAAAACCACCACAGAACCTTCGAAGAACTTCTAGTAAGAGCCGTATACGAATATAACTACTCTTCCATTCCACAACCAAAAAGCGACCATTAGAGTATTCTTCGGAAGGAGAGTCACGACAAACCCAGACCAGTACGAACAGCGCCAGACAAGACAATATTGACTAACTTAAGACAGCACAATATAAAAATTTACAATTCCTAAACAAAAGCAGATAACGTAAAATAATAACTTATGAGCCAGACAAGAAATATATGTAAAAGTAAACACACGTTTAGGTTCAAAACTTTCCCCAAGATTTAAGAAAGAACTTGTTAAAGAAGATAAAATACAAACATTTTAACAGAATCTGGAAGAAATCGTACATAAAAAAGTAACATCAAATCATAATATTTGCAGGGTATTACTATGGACAATAACGGAAGCTACGATGGACATTACAAGCTACACGAACGCTCAGACAGTGACCAAAAAAACTAAAAAACTAAAAGCGAAAAGAAAATTAAAAAAAAAAATATATAAGAATAAAAGAAACAAATCATTGTCAAAGTAAACAAGGGATACTCATAAAGAGTCGCATAGTAAAAGAGTAAATAACATAAATAAGTGTAAAGCGATAAATCAATCAAAAAGATCACAACGGTGAATAACTTATTCCACTTGCGATTCCCAAGGTACCCTCCATTTGGTAGAATAGGAATAAAACCATCCAGGTGTTATATAACTTAATATAAACAAAAAAAAAAACAATAAAAAAAATAAGAATAATAATATAGCGTTTTAAATTTCATCTTATCGCTTATGGCAATCGTCATAACTTATTGCGACCCCCCATATAGATCCTGTAAGAATAGAAACAAGTGAACGAAACACAAAGACAAGTTCCATGTAGATGACGAAAACAATAGGCATTAGAACATCAACAAAACAGACCACGATGAACGAAGATAACAGAGCCGCTCTAACACCGCTATAAGCGACAATATAGTCCGAACAATTGCCAATATTATTAGAGACAACATACCAATCCTGTAGGAAGATTTCTAAGTCTCCAGATCATGTTATTGCGCCAGAACATCAAAGATAATTCTGACAGATCTTGACAGAGTACCCGACATAGCAAAAGGTTTTGCGTGAGTTTAGGTGGAAACCCCGAAGAATTTAGCTCATGAAAAAAAGTGTAGAGCGTGTTTTACAAGCATAATAACTCATACCACGGTACGCCCAAATATCATAATATCTTGGCACACCATCCCGAGACAAGATAACGAAAGTGCAGACCAAGTTTTAGTAAGCATATAAGGTACCGCTTAACTGGGATGCCATGTGTAGATGTCTTTCGCTGTACATTATGCAGATAAAACGAGACAAGCAACTCCTAGTATATGAAATGACTACATTAGTACAAGGTACGAATCAATCAGTGGAAGATTTCCATATAAGACGTATACAGACACTTGTCCCTAATTTTAAATAAAATCGAGTAGCATGGATATTGACAGAATACGGGGAAGCAATGTTGAAAAATTATACAGAGACAAAGCTCTAGACACTTTCAATTCGAGGGCTACAAGGTGACTTGCTCGGCTATTAGGCATGAAAGAACCAGCAGACTACCTACCGCACTACAGTTCTGCTTAAAAATGGTAAAATCAAACCTTTAGGTCGAAACATGCCACTTTTAAAGGACATCCGACACATTTTTAGAAACAGTAATAGTAAAACCCATACCAGCCCACGGAATGTCATCCTCTCATAACAGACAACCACCACCAATCCCTTTCAGACAACAACAGCCACGACAATACTTACACTATCCGGACAACTACCACCAATTCTGGGTATCAACCAATTGCCAACCCACGGCAATACACTGTTGTCACAACCTCTCAACAGGTTGCACCACCTAGGCCAATGGCCCCGAAACCGCTACCGCGTTCCAGAACCATGATGGATGTGGATTCCAGCGTTCAAACGAAATTCGTCAACTACATGAACAGACCACGATTTGAAGCTGGGAAAAGACCCCGCCGGTGCCTATAGCCAACGGACAGAAACGACAGAGAACTTTAACATACAGACAAACAACGGACGAAATAACAGAAACCTTCGACAGTAACTTACGATACGCAAACAATTATGAACCAATGCAGTCCGTGAATACGAGATACACGCAGACGTAGAACAAACAAATAAGAAGAATACGTAGAACAGTAGACATATGACAACAACTATGAAGATGACACTTGCGAATTTTTATGACTATTCTGCACAAAATTTTTAGAGTAAGATTCCTCTCTCCCATACTTTACACTTGTAGATTGAGGAACGGCAAAATATTAAAATTCTATTGACTACAGGATCTTACATAGAAATTACATCAAGCCGAAATTTGTAGAAAACCCCAACTCAAATAAAACGCCTTTTCACGCCGTCTCGATAGGAGGCATAACAACTGGTAACACACTCACAACAAAAGGCCAACTTGTTCAATATATAACAGATGTGAGGTGAAATTTTCTTATCTAAAAGACCTAGAAACTTTTGATGCTTTTTAGGTAACGACCCTTTAAAGGAATAGGAGCAGAAATAATCCAAGGTAAAACCTAATGATAATCAAAAAACAAGAATAAAATCCTTAAAAGAAACAATCTTCTTCGAAGCATAAATACAATAAATATGACCGACATCCCCCTACATCCAGAAATAAAGAAAACTCCAATACCAGAATATCCCGGTCACATCATTCACATCGACATTTAACTCAACCAATAGGCCTTTAGTATCTTAAAGCAATAGATAAATTCTCAAAACTAGCATAGGCAGCATAATCAATTCAAAAGCAATAGAAGACATTCGAACACCACTTAGGGACATTATTTTCTATTATGGAGTTCCTAAGTTCGTTGTAATAGATATGAAGAATCTCTCAACTCATAGGTCCATAAAATTTCATGCTTAAGGATCAGTTAATATTGACAATTACATGGCGCCACCATATAAGCGTACAGTTAATGGACAAGTAAAAGGTTTCCATTCGAACACTTTTCCGAAGTAGATGAGATGCTTACAGAAAGAAACCACCACAGAAACCTTCGAAGAACTTCTAGATAGAGCCGTATACGAATATAACTACTCTTTCCATTCACAACCAAAAAGCGACCATTAGAGGTAATTCTTCGGAAGGAGAGTCACGACAACCCAGACCAGTACGAACAGGCCAGACAAGAAATATTGAAAACTTAAGACAGACTAAAATAAAAATTTACAATTCCACAACAAAAGCAGAAACGAAATAATAACATTATGAGCCAGGACAAGAAATATATGTAAAAGTAAACACACGTTTAGGTTCAAAACTTTCCACCAGATTTAAGAAAGAACTTGTTAAAGAAGATAAAAATACAAACATTTACAGATCTGGAAGAATCGTACATAAAAGTACATCAAATCAAATATTTGCAGGGTATTATATGGACAATAACGGAAGCTACGATGGACATACAAGCTACAGAACAGCTCAGACAGTGACAAAAAAACTAAAAACAAAAGCGAAAAGAGGCAGACATTAAAAAAAATATATTAGAGAAACAATCATTGCAAGTAAACAAGACTAAAAGAGTCCATAGTAAAAGAGTAAATAACATAATTAAGTGTAAGCGTAAATCAAACAAAAAGTCACAACGGTGATATAACTTATTCCAACTTTGCGATTCAAGGGACCCTCTCCAAGGTAGAAGGAAAAAACAGTCCACTGGTTTAAACTTATAATATAAAACAAAAAAAAAAACAAAAAAATAAAGGAATAATATAGCGTTTAAATTTCATCTATCGCTTATGGCCATCGTCATAACTAATTCGACCCCGCCATATTAGATCCTGAAGAATAGAACAAGTGGACGAAAGCACAAAGACACACGTTCAATTCGAGAGACAAAACAATAGGCATTTAGACATCAACAAAACAGACCCACCATGACGAAGATAACAGAGCCGCTCTAACAGCCGCTATAAGCGAATATATTAGCCGAACAATTGCCAATATTATTAAGACAACATACGCAATCCTGTAGAAGATTTTTCTAAGTCCTCCCAGACATGTATTGCCGCCAGAACATCAGACAAATTTGACAGATCTTGCAGAGTACCCGACATAGCAAAAGTTTGCGTGAGTTTAGTGAAACCGCCGAAGAATTTAGCTCATGGAAAAAAAGCGTAGAGCGTGTTTTACAGCATATAACTCATGAACCAGGTACGCCCAAATATCATAATATCTGCATCAGCCATCCGTAGACAAGATAACGAAAAAAGTGCAGACAGGTTTTAGAACGCATATAAGGTACCGGTTAACTGGGATTGCATGTGAGATGTCTTTCGCTGCATTATGCAGATTAAACGAGACATCAGCAACCCTAGTATATGAACATGACTACATTAGTACACAGGTACGAATCAATCAGCTGAAGATTTCCATAAAGACGTATACAGCACTTGTCCTAATTTTAAATAAAACGAGTATGCATGGATAATTGACAGAAACGGGGAAGCAATGTTGACAAAATTATAGCAGAGACAAACTCTAGACACTTTCATTCGAGGGCTACAATGTGACTTGCCTCGTATAGGCATGAAGACAGCAGACTTACCTACCGCCTACATCTCTGCTTAAAAATGGAAAATCAAACCTTTAGGTCGAAACATCACTTTTAAAGGACATCCGACAAACATTTTAGAAATCAGTAATATAGAACATACCAGCCACCACGGAATGTCATCCTCTCAAACAGATAACCACCACCAATCCCTTTCAGACAACAACAGCCCACGACAATACTTACACTACGGACAACTACCACTGCAATTCTGGGTATCACATTGCCAACCACGGCAATACCTGTTGTCACAACTCTCAACAGGTGCACCACCTAGGCCAATGGCCCCGAAACCGCTACCGCGTCCAAGAACCAATGTGTGGATTCAAGCGTAAAAACGAAATTCGTCAACTACATGAACAGACCACGAATTTGAAGCTGGGAAAGACCCCGCGGTCTATACCAGACGGACAGAAACAGACGAAAACTTTAACATACAGACAAACAACGACGAAATAACACGAACCTTCGACAGTAACTACGAATACCACAACTAATTAATGAACAGCAGTCGCTGATACGAGATACACGAGACGTAGAACAAACAATAGAAGAAAACGTAGAACAAGTAGACCAATATGACAACAACTATGAAGATGACACTTGCGAATTTATGACTACTCTGCACAAAAATATTTTAAGAGTAAGAGTTCCTCTCTCCTATTTACTTGTAGATTGAGGAACGGTGCAAAATTAATTCAAATTTCTCATTGACACTGGATGATCTAATAGAAAATACATAAAGCCGAAATTTGTAGAAAACCCCACTCCAAATAACCCTTTTCACGCGTCTCGATAGGAGCAATACACTGGTAACCACCACAAAAAAGGCCAACATTGTTCATATAACAGATGTTGAGCGTAAATTTTTCTTATTAACAAGACTAGAAACTTTGATGCTTTTTTAGGTAACGACACCCTAAAGGATTAGGAGCAGAAATAAATCCAAGTAAAAAACTATGAATAATCAAAAACAAGATAAATCCTGTTAAAGAGGACAAATCTTCGAAGGCAGTAAATAAATAATATGACCGACATCCCCTATCAGAAGATAAAAAAACTCGCAATACAGAAATCCCGTCACATCATTTCACATCGACATTTACTCAACTCAAAGGCCATTAGTTCTTACAAGCAATAGATAATTCTCAAACTAGCATAGCACAGCATAATGCAATTTCAAAAGCAATAGAAGACATTCGAACACCACTTTAGGGACAATTATTTCTCCTATGGATTCCTTAAGTTCGTGTAATAGATAATGAGTAATCTCCTCACTCAAGGTCATAACAATTCATGCTTAAGGTCAGTTAAATATTTCAATTTACACTGCGCCACCCATTAAGAGTACAGTTATGGACAAGTAGAAAGGTTCCATTCGACACTTTCCGAATAATGAGATGCCTTACAGAAGAGAACCACGCACACGAACCTTCGAAGAAACTTCTAGATAGAGCCGTAACGAATATAACTACTCTGTCCATCCACACCAAAAAGCGAACCATTAGAGGTATTCTCGGAAGGAGAGTCACGAACAAACCCAGACAGTACGAACAGGCCAGCAAGAAATATGACAAACTTTAAGAAGCACAGAAATAAAAATTTACAATTCACAACAAAAAGCAGAAAACGGAATAATAACTTATGAGCCAGGACAGAGAAATATATGTAAAAGTAACACACGTTTTAGTTCAAAACTTTCCCCAGAAAGAACTTGTTAAAGAAGATAAAAATACAAAGCATTAAACAGAATCTGGAAGAATCGTAGCATAAAAGTAACATCAAATCATAATATTTGGCAGGTATTACTATGGACAATAACGGAAGCTACGATGGACATTACAAGCTACACGAACGCTCAGACAGTGACCAAAAAACTAAAAACTAAAAGCGAAAAGCAAAATTAAAAAAAAAATATAAAGAAAAGAACAAATCAATTGCAAAGTAAACAAGAGCTCAAAAGAGTCCATAAGTAAAAGAGTAAATAACATAAATAAGTGTAAAGCGATAATCAACAAAAAGATCACAACGGTGATATAACTTATTCCAACTTTGCGATTCCCAAGGGACCCTCCCAAGGTAGAAGGAAAAACCATCCACTGGTTTATTAAACTCTATAATATAAAACAAAAAAAAAAAACAAAAAAAAAGGAATAATTATAGCGTTTAAATTTCATCTTATCGCTTATGGCCAATCGTCATAACTTGAATTCGACCCCCATATTGATCCTGAGAAATAGAAACAAGTGAACGAAGCACAAAGACAAACGTATCAATTGAGAAGACAAAACAATAGCGCATTTAGAACATCAACAAACAGACCCAACCATGAACGAAGATAACAGAGCCGCTCTAACAGCCGCTATAAGCGAAATATTAGCCGAACAATTTGCCAATATTATTAAGACAACATACCAATCCTGTGAAGAGTTTCTTAAGTCTCCCCAGATCATGTTATTGCGCCAGAACATCAAAGAAATTTGACAGATCTTGTACAGAGTACTCTCGACATAGCAAAAGGTTTGCGTTGAGTTGTGGAAATCCGAAAATTTAGCTCATGGGAAAAAAGGTGTAGAGCGTGTTTTACAAGCATATAACCATACCAAGTACGCCCAAATATGCATAATATCTTGCACACACATCCGAGACAAGATAAGAAAGTGCAGACCAGCTTTAGAAAGGCATAAATAAGGTACCGCTTAACTGGGATG
>NW_026263511.1:0-67185 GCF_009650485.2 Drosophila albomicans | reverse complement strand
ATCGAATTCGTAAAATGCATACAAACTGATAACATACACGATTCAAGATATGAATCGATTGTTTTGTAATGCTGAAGCACCATTTTAATCCCAGATTCAGAGGAAGAGTTTTTAAATCTGAAGAAGCATACAAAAAAGCAGTTCATGATTTAAAAACAAAACTGATATCATTTCATTCGGCACTCCTCATACTGATCTGTTCGGATGGATAATGCTGCCAAGTAAAGGCTAATGAAAACGACAACGACATCTGGAAAGATTATGATAACGCTTTCCAAAAAGTCAGTAAGCCCACCCAACAGTACGGACGGCCAGCAGCTATAAGGGACCTAGATAAACTATCTAGCCGAGGATACACTCCTCGAGTGAAACAGATGATCCATTGGTCTGTGGGATCAGCGAATCTCAATATTCGCTGTTAGTACACATATATGCTGAGCGGCTTTGTATAATGGCCACATCTGTGCCATGTGAGCGAATATTTTCAGGTGCAGGCGAAAAAGTTCGAACAGACGTTCACTGCTTAAATCATCTAATGTGGAAAATCTATGTTTTGAGCATAACCAGATTGTAAGCAATAAGGTATATAATTAATTTCCGAACAAGTTGCATATTGATAAACGTTCTTCTCATTATAGCGCCAACTCATTCATCCATAAAAGGAACTTATTTAAACTATTTTAAATAGTGCCATTGAAGGGGTCAAAAATTTTGCCACAAATGGTAATTCGGTAAGTTAAAAAATTCAACATGTAAAATTGTAAATAATAATAATGATTACATTGCTTGTAGCATATTAAATTTTTTTTTGAAAATTCAATTATCCATGAAGGATTTCATTTAAAATATTTTAAAATGCCCAGTGAAAGGGGGCAAAATTTTGCCACAAATTAAAATACAGATGGTAAGTTTAAAAATCATGTAAAATTTAATAATAATAAGATGATCATTGCTTGTAGCATATTAATTTTTTTTGAAAATTCAATTATCCATGAAGGATTTTATTTAACTATTTTTAAATGCGCCAGTGAAGGGGGCAAAAATTTTGCCACAAATTAAAATGCAGAGATATCGGTAAGTTTAAAAATTAAACATGTAAAATTTTAAATAATAATAATGATTTCATTGCTTGTAGCACATTAAATTTTTTGAAAATTCAATTATCCAAGAAGGATTTCATTTAACTATTTTTAAAATGCCCAATGAAGGGAGCAAAAATTTTGCCACAAATTTAAAATGCAGAGATATCGGTAAGTCTGAAAATTAAATATGAAACATAATCTATTTTGAAAAGTCGTTAAAGATGCAGTGCTCATTGGCTTGGTAATGCACTGAACAACCAGTGAACAACTGAGCCAATGAGCAACTGAGCAATGAACAGTGAGCAAGTGAGCAATATGAGTGAGTTGACTCTTTATGAAAAAAAGAACAAGTGAACATGTTCACCTAAAAGAGCGTATTTACACAATACTATTGCATACCATTTTGTAAACATAAGGTACCTATATATTACGGCCGTGTGGAGAAAGCAATTTGACAAATGTCCACATCGACTGTCGGCTGAAGATCAGTTCCTTATCCAAAAATCCAGAACCACTTAAGAATTGCAACAGGGAAATAAGTAAAATTGACTGTTTACGTTTTTTATTTATATAAACAACCTGCAATTATGCCATACAAATTTGTAATTGGAGATCGAAATATTTGCATACTTTTAAGCTAATCATGCAAAGAACATAAAAAACAAGAAGGCTACAGTCAAGTGTGATCAACTCTGAGACCCCCGCTAACACATTTTAAATAAAGGCAAAAATATAGCGGTATTCATTTTTAAATAACCAAAATAACCGCAAAAAATACTGGAAATTTTACCAAAGGTATTCTAGGTACATTAACATAGCATTATAGTCAAAAGATACCATTGAGTGCAAAATATACAAGATTGAGTCAATTGAAGTAATGCGAAATGGTGGTGAAGATAATGATGAAAATTGCTATAAAAAATAAAAATTTTTCCAAAGATAAAGCCTTAGATCCATCAGCTTAGTTAAGAGTTAACAGGCAAGCAACAATGGCAACTTGTCCGTGGTGCGTATGAAGCGCGAGCTGGCCGAAGCGAGGGATTAACGCGTCGCAAGTTTTAATCAATAATTCCTGTTAGCCGGGCTGCTTCTTCTTTTTGCACAGATACTCGACGGCAATGCACAGTGGACGGTCTTGTTATGGAGAAAGTGGCCAAAAAAATACTTCCAAAGGAATATCAGCTTGAAATTTTTTTGCATCGAAATAATTCCATATTAATGCTATATTAATAATATTGTAATAAATATAATAATATATATAGCTTTATGTTTCACGTCAATTTAAAATATCAAATTAAAGCAGACCCCTAAAGGTCACGCAAAGTTATTTTTGTAGTTATTTCCAATGAGAATTTACTAAACGCCTTACTTTTTATTAAACAATTAATAATGCAATACAAAAAAAAATAAAAACTTCCCTTAAAAGTTCGCACCCAAATTGAGCGTCTTCCATCACTAACATTGTGAACTTCTCTTGCGCTAAAACAAATTGACGATGCCAAACCTCATCACCTACAAGCAAAAAAAGTCAGAGATATCTGGCTGCAGAGCACGGAATTTAAGGAGTGGATGATGCAGATAATATTGACGATATATTAAATATACTATAACGCGTTTTCTTTTCTATACATCTATTTACATTTTTTTGGGGTATACCATATGAAAACACACAGAGTTGGGTTGTTGGGGGTGACCGCTTTAGAATAAGTGTAAGTCGACACTGGAGAGGCAAAATGTTGTCGGAGGCTTTGCCCTTGCAAAGCTCGGCTCTGCGCCGCAGAGTCTGCTGTGGAGAGTTCTGGGAGAGAGAGAAGTTGAGAGCACTGGATCTTTGAGTGCTTTCTTACGCGTGAGCGCATTGCGGGTGATCGAAAAGCAGATTTGACTGCAAGCCTGGTGCCAGAAGCGGGCGAAACGCTAGCTGTCCGTGCGGGACCTCCCTTTTCGATTGGGAATGAATCGGCGAAGTGCTGAGTTTAGGTAAAGGGGCTGATAGAAGTTCTACCGGCGCTAGTCAGAGGGCTCGGATAGTCGAGCTTTACTTTTATCGGATTTGCCCGATGACTATGCTACGCAAAGAGGATGAGAAAGTAACTGGCGCTCTTACAGTCCGACAAGGATTCGGACTCAAAACCGGGAAATCAAGAAAATATACCCAAAATACAAAATGGAAATTTGGTTTTTTTTTGCCTAAAATCGACCCAGATAGTAAAAACGATACGGAAACAGCGTAGCAAACAATAATATAGAATACCAAAAAAATACTAGACAAAATACCAAGGGCAGCGCTGTGGTATTTTACACCCAAATGGGAACGGGGGAGTAGCGGACACAGAGAAAGAACGCAAAAGGAAGGGGGCGGGGGAAATTTCCCGTGATGAAGAAAAAAATAGGAAGAACAAGTAAGAAAGCTACAGTCGAGCGTACTCGACTGTGAGATACCAGCTACCCATTTTGAATAAAATAAATATATTTTGCGTATTGTTATCAAAAATGATACCAAATATACTACAAAAATACTAAAAATACACCAAATGGTATATTGGATATATCGATATAGTACTGCATTCAAAATATATACATAGACGCACAATATGATAAAAGAGTCGCAGAAAAAGGAGTAACTTTACGGAAACAAAAATATGGTTCCGAACTGAAGGCTGACATGCGAAAAAAGTCAAGGCCGAAAGTTTGTATAATCAAGCCGAAAGTGATCTGAAATTGGCGCAGAAAAATGAAAAACTTGCCAAGCAAGAATTAGAAAACTTGATGCAGGAAACACCACAAAGAAGTTTGTGATCTGAAAAAGTAAAAAGACCGTACTCGAAACGGAAAATGTTGGCTTGCAGAAGGAACTGGAGACCTTGAAGGCGACAATGAAAAAGAATGCGACAATGAAGAAAAGCCATGTGTAGAGAGAAAGAAGCTTGTCAATCGCAAGTACATACGCTTCTGAAAGACATACATTCATATGAAACTGCAGCAAGATAGAGAACAACGATCGCGATACGCAGTGCAGAGAAAAACTAAAGAAGGATTGCTAATAGCGGCAGACGCATAACGGAACGCATTAAAAAAAAAAATTGAAATTTTGAGGAACCAATTGAAAAACATGGACAAAAGATGCACATAAAAAGCTATATCAATTATATTAACATGCGTTCCCAAAAAATAATGGAGGAAAAGAATTAACTTTGTTAAAACCAAATTGACGAAGCACAAAAAATTTTCGTTTAAAATAATCTAATAAATAAATAACAATAATATTCTATTTAATAAAATTGCGTTAAAATTTATTTAATTAATATATTTTTGGCAGATTAGCATTTTAAATTTGATTTGGTTCTCTGGAAAAATGAAATAAAAAATTTATGTTTTGTGTGACTCCATACCTTGATGCCCAGTTTAATAATTTATTTTTCACAAAGCTATGATTAAATGTGAAATTAAGAATAAGTTAAAGATATACAACTCCAAATTTAAATCAAAATTCATAAAAATTTGTATGTTTTTCTAAATCATCTACTGGTGGTATGCACATATATCGAAGTTACACTGTAACCAGAGTAACACTAAATACTTAACAGCAACTCTCTATTGTTACCCGGAAGCACAAAAAAAATGCATTGTCATTTTAATGTAAACAAAACAACAAATGTTGTCACTTGTGAACTGCAGCCGGCACATCAAAAACCCGCGTGAGCATAAACGCCGACCACTGACCGCTGTCTGTCAGCGGGTGTACATAACACATGCTCCTCTATATTATTACATACATATGTATATATAATTATATATATTAAAAACCACTTAAGCAGGCCATCCACGGCGAGCATGTTCGCAAATATGTTGTGCTCGACGAAATTTTTCTCGTGGATGGTAGCGTTCGTCGTCAATTTCGTGTTCGTCAAAATGTTCGCATGAGATTAAATTATTCTATTTTGTCTTCGTTTGCACGAACATGTTCGCCAATGATGGCAACGTTTGCACGAACATCATTTGCGCAATCGTTTTGTAGAGAGAGGACGTACATAATTTGCGCAGCGAAAATGAGCAAAACAATTTTTTACAAGAATTCATTTTTTCTTCTGGAAAATCAGCCTGCTGTATGGCATGCAAAATGCGATGCTTATAAAAATAAAATTTACGAAATAAGTCTTGGAAGTGCTATTTGGAAAAATATAAAGAAATCGATGAGGACGCCACAATAGAAACAGTGAAAAAAAAATTAACTCGTTGCGTGCGTCATATAGACGAGAATTGCAAAAAATAAGAAGCGAAAAATCTGGCGCTGGAACTGACGATGTGTACCAGCCGAGCCTGTGGTACTTCAACGATCTTTCTTTTCTGCATGATACAGAATCCTCGGTCGATGGAATCACCAGTTTTGATGAACGGCAGGAAAAATGAAACAGTAAGTATTTTAATAAAATTACAAGCAAAAGTTTATTGTGCATATTAAGAACATATTAGTTATATTATATTCGGTCATTCTGCCAAGGTACTGCTCTAATAGTGTTGAAATATTCGCGAAATTTATCACGAATTTGTTTTGCATTTTGTGGGCAATTGCCACCTCTCAATGGTTCCAAATCGTCCATTTGATGGTGGGAATGAAATGCGTAGTCTGCATCTGCTGAGTCTCGCAAATATACTGCGCCATTCTTCTTCGATAAATAGTTGTGCAAATAGCAACAACATAAAACAATAACAGAAGCCTTCTCCGGCTCTAAAGGGATAGTATTTAGAAGAATTTCTGAATCTGTTGGCCATAATGCCAAATGCATTTTCAACTATACGCCTAGCTCTTGAGAGGCGGTAATTAAAAATGAGCTCCTCCTTTTCCAATTTTTGACGACTGTACGGCTTCATTAAATTTTGCAACAATGGAAAGGCGTCGTCCCCTACTACCACACATGGCAGTTCATATGAAGTACTTGGTATTTGGCGAGGCTTCGGAATGAATAGTGATTGGTCATCATAGCGCCTTTTGTATTCAGATTGTGCAAATACACCAGCATCTGATGCCCTTCCATTTGCTCCAACTTCCACGCAAATAAATTCATATTCTGCGTTGACAATCGCCATCAGGACAATGCTGAACGTCTTTTTGTAATTAAAATAGAAAGATCCTGATGACTTTGGTCTCTTGATATGCACATGCTTTCCGTCGATAGCTCCTATGCAATTTATGAAATTCCATTTTTTCTCAAAGTCATCAGCAGTTTCTTTCCACTCTTCTTCATTTCCTGGTATCTGAAATAATAAAATATGAAATACGTAATTAAATAGTCATTTTATTTTTTTAGCCGAAGGCGTCGAAACGAAGACATGATGAATCATCGGAGTTCCTACAGAAGGCAGTAGCGCACTTGGACAACATCAGCGCAAAGCAACCAAAAATGTGAAGCTGACATATATGCTGCTGCCATGTTCAAGCAGTTGTCGAAGGAGCAGCAGCTTTTTGCCAAAAAAGGCATAGACGAGCTCCTTATGCAAGGGCGGATGAATATGCTGACATATCAAGGGGTGTCAAGCATTGCAAATATTCCGAATAAAATAAATATAAATAATAGTCAAATGCAATGCCAGATGCCAATCCCGGTGTATCCTCGACAACAAATTTATCGTGCAAGCACTCCACTTATGAGCGACTCATCATCTTTTCAATCATCACAGTCGCAAGACATAAACAATCAAATAATAATTTCAGAAAATATAAACGTTCTTGTTGCATCCTTTGCAGATTTATTTAACAGCGATGAATACGTTTAAACCAATTGATATGTATTACAAAAAATTTAATAAAAAATTTCTTACCTTGATATAAGGTTTTAGTATTTTAATTATCGCTGTACATGTTTCAATAATTATGCGTCCAATGCTCTGTGGAGAAATTCCTGTTAAAAATTTCAGGTCTTCGTAGCTTTGGCCACTAGCCAAAAAACCGCAAAGTCGCTGAAAGGCGTTCATTTGCGCTTATTGCCTCACGCATTAGTGAAATTTAAAAGTTCTTCATAAATAGCACTGTCCATTCGGAGAAAGTTTTTAAAATCCATAGGAGACGTTTCATTCAACTCCTTTAAAAGATTTCGTATGTGTGAATTTTTGGCGCTTAGCGTACCATTCCTTCATCCACATACTGTGCTTCCTCTTTTGCACTTCCTCTTTTTTTCTTTTGTTGTAAGTAAATGTGAATTGCCATCAGTGCAATTACACTGCCGCTGTCGTTATTCGTTGACATGTTGACTTGCTGAAAATCGCCGACAAATGATGTTCGCGAACATGTTGGCCCTAGTTGGTGGGGCAAAATTAAATACAAGTTTGCGAACATATTCGCGAAACATGCTCGCCCGTGGGATGGCCTGCTTTATGTATAATAAGCAGCGCTGCCGCCACTTCTTCAACGAAACAGCGACTTAGCAGCGTATCAACAAGTTTGCTTAACATTAAGAAGCAATGTAAGAAATCAATCGGAAATGAAGCGAACCTTCGCTCGTGGTTTAATACAAACAAAACATCCCACCTTCACTTATTCCACACTACGTATGAAAAAAATTTAAGAAAGAAAATATTTCCCGTAGGCGTGTACCCGCCCACTTTTCCAAATTATTTCTAAGAAATTTCCTTGATTCAAATAAAAAAAAAGTAAGAAAGTTACAGTCGAGTGTGCTCGACTGTGAGATACCCGATACCCATTTTCAATAAAGGCAAAATATTGCGGTATTATTTTTCAAAATATACCGAAAATACTAAAAAATATACCAAATGGTATGTTTGGTATATCGATATAGTACACCATTCAAAAATAGACGGCACAATGTACCAGATTGTCGGCCAAAGCAACTAAGAGCCCTAGTGTAAGTAGGCGTTTTTGCCATACAAAAAGTATTTCTTTAATAACTTCGACAATTTTTATCTGATCGCAACCTAATCAGGAATCATAACTACTATAGTAATTATTGTATATACCAAAAATTCGCAACTCTAGCTTTAAAATTACGCTTGTTATTTGATTTTTTCGATTTGAGGGGGCGGAAGTGGGCGTCGCAAAGATTTGAAACAAGCTTGATCTGCGTGCAAACACAACAAATGCTGTCGAAAAAAAATATACCTCTATCTCTTATAGTCTCTGAGATCCAGTGTTTCATACGGACGGACGTCAGACACACAGACACAGAGGGACAAGGCCTCGTTCTACCTGTTACATACATTTCCTGCCGGCCACAAAGTTATAATACCCTTCTACCCTATGGGTAACGGGTAACAAAAATCCAGAACCACTTGAGAATTGCAACAGGCAATTAAGTAAAATTTACTGTTTACGTTTTTAATTTATGTAAACAAACCTGTATTATGCCATACAAATTTGTAATTGGAGAACGAAACTATTGCATACTTTTTAAGCTAATCATGCAAATAAACATAAACAAGTAAGAAAGCTACAATCGAGTGTGCTCGACTGTGAGATACCCGCTACCCATTTTGAATAAAAGCAGTATATTTTGCGGTATTATTCTCAAAATATAAAAAACATACGACAAAAATATTAAAAAAAATATATCTCATTTTTAAAATATACAAAATATACTACTACTATCGATATAGTACACTATTCAGAATATACCATAGACGGCACAATGTACCAGATTGTCGCCAAAGCAACTAAGAGTTCTAGTAAGTAGGCGTTTTTGCCCATACAAAAGTTATTTCATTAATAACTTCGACAATTTTTATCTGATCGCAACCTAATCAGGAATCATTCATACGGATAGACACACAGACAGACAGACGGACATGGCTAGATCGTCTCGGCTATTGATGCTGATCAAGAATATATATTTTTTATAGGGTCGGAGATGCCTCGTTCTACCTGTTACATACATTTCCTGCCGGCACAAAGTTATATTACCCTTCTACCCTATGGGTAGCGGGTATAAAAAGATTCGCTGTTTTCAGGAATATCGCGCTCCCAAAAACACCCAAACCTTTGCTAAAAAGTAAATGTATTTATGTAAATATTACATTGTTTGTTGGAGGCCATGTCCAGTCCAGTCTCCGCAGCTGTTCAGGTGGAGCCGGTACGTGGTGGGCCATGTCAGCAGCATACATCCTTCACACCTCTCCAGCACCAGCACGGTTAGATCAGCATTGCTGTAATTAGGTAGTGTATGAGGTTTTTGTCCCTTTTTTACAAGGATGGCAGTTCTCGATTTACTTACCAATGTCGGGACGTATAAATCATAGTTAGGCGACTTCAGTCCAGCCACCGTGTTGCCCGACGCTATCCACGGTTCTTGGACCAAAGCCGCGTAGGCGGACACTTCCTCCAGGGCAAGGAGTAGCTCCACCGAAGCCGTTTTGGATTTATGGAGGTTGAGTTGCAGCACACTCATTAGAGGTTAGCAACTCGCGGGGGGCCCGTCTGCATGGACAGTTCCTCCCCCACCTCCTCCGTCTCATCAGTCAAGCTGAGGTGCTGGGTGGCGTCGGTCACGCTCTCAAGACCGAGATCCGCCTCAAACTCCCCTGACCTCAGCGTGTGTGTGACATGGTCGTTGGGATGACGTTTTTTGAGGCGTAGGTACACGCTCCCTAAGCCCCACGCCATCTTCCCATTGCGCTTGTATAGCAGATCCTCGGCCTCCTTGTTGATCTGAATGATCACGTGCTGCACTGGGTAAAGGTTCATCAACATTCAACACGGAGCAATCACTCGTCGGAATGGCCGGGTTCTGGTTTTTAAGCAGCTGAAGCGCCCGCTCGCCCTGCACAACTATAGGGAAAAGGACTTTCGCCTTCGGCATGGACGGAATAACGGAATATTATTCCTGTCCACCACGTCCAGCTTGGCCCCCTCCCACAGTCCGTCCAGTTTGGGTACGGTCGCTTGCAGCCACTGCAATGTTGGGTCGTCCTTGCATGTCTGGAGCTTGACACCATTCATCCAGCCAGTGCCTTCGAATGTAGGCATTGGACTGTCTGGGACATTCTCCATTCTGACAAACAGTGCGTCGACCAGCTTACTATGGGTCAACCGCCACCGCTCTGCAGACATTTTCCCATTAAGGTCCCCTCTGTCTATGAGAGCAACGGCGAGATGCCGCCTGGCAGTTTCAGCAACCGTTGCTCTTTGTTCTCGTTTTGTTCGTGTCCGTGTTGGTGGAGCCAGGGGAGCAGCCTCTTGCTCACTGGGGCCTTTTGCTTGGGACTCTCAGCGGACCGTTGGACTCCACCATGGACTCCACCTTATAGTTGGCAGGGCCGGTAGAACCGGTCTTCACTTTAGTGTCTTTTGGAAGGGGGGCTAAGTTGGTTTTCCCGCATCCACGTGTTGGCCCAGGCAAGCCTCTCCTGATCCTTGACGGACAGGTTTGCTACGCCACTGAGACTTGCGTGAATACGTGTCGCCACCTTATTTTTGGCCTTCAGCCCTCCCGTGCCCCGCTGCGCAACCTTGGAGGTGCTGGCGATAGGCTGAGGTGACTGAAGAGGAAGACGTTCCCCTCCACCGTAGAGATTGGCGCAGCGCTCTTTTGGTCTGAGTCGGTTAAGACCACAGCACCCGCGCGCACCAACCTCGAGTTTTTGTTGGTGGCAGTGTTATTGCAAACTGATTCAGCCTGCTCCCACCGCATCAGAGGTGTGACCGCTGGCGACACGCAGAGAGGATCTCTCCCCCCGTGCCCGCCGGTGGTAGCAGTCACGCCTTCCACCGACGTTTGAGCTATGGGGAGCCCCCATAGCGTTTTCAGTCTGACCGCCAGACACCTCGTACAATGGATTCTGCTACTTATCTCCAGACAAATGCCCGAAAGATAAGGAGCAGAGTCCTCAGCTAGGATCTGCAGTACCTGAAACATCGACGTATAGTAGAGATCTGCTACCCGTTGACAATGAGGTAATACAGATCCTACCAGCCAGCACCCTCGGGGAGGGTTCAGTAGAGGATTTTGTCAGCCAATATATATTAATATTCAGGCATGCTCCGGTTCGTTTTGAAAACGAAAACGAAAAAATTGGTGCTCCCGTTTTCACTTTCACAAGATTTTTTTCGAATTCCAAAACGAGAAAATTTGTCTTGTAGAAATGAAAAGTAAATGCCTTTTTCTATATTAAATCGGATCTTATGTGCAAAAGGAAAAAAAGTAGTTGACTCATTGGTTTATTGTCGTTCTTTTAAAGACCGCCAGCAGATCAATTAGGCTTGT
The DNA here is from genome assembly GCF_009650485.2 of Drosophila albomicans. NCBI lineage: Eukaryota > Metazoa > Arthropoda > Insecta > Diptera > Drosophilidae > Drosophila > Drosophila albomicans. Next base: position 55,892 of record NW_026263511.1, on the reverse strand, counting down.
AATTATTTTTAAAACGACTAATTTCTGACCCCACCTTAAATTTGGATATCAAATTTTGCCGTCGGCAACAACAATTTTCGTTTTGGTGAGCGACCGATAAGTCCGACACCATGAGTTATCGCCTAAGCTGCCATACTTTTAATTGAATGAAAAAGCAAGTTAAAAATACTTGTATAATCAAACGGATGGCGATAAATTTGTTAAAGTTGGGTAAAATATGTTTTTTAAAAATTAATTTATTTAATTTAATTACTTATGTGTTAACATATTATATAAAAAATTGTTGGAATAACCGGAATGAAATCTATTAAAAAGGTGGCATCCCCAATTTTTTGTGGGAAACAGCTGATTGCCGTTCAACTGATTTTTTTAAAAAAAGTTTCAAATCTTTCTTTGCAAAAAAGACAAAAGGCAAATATATTTCATTCAGGGAAGCATAAATCAATCCACGCACTAAATTGGACATACAAAAGACATTTTTTTCGCGTTGTTTACTTTTAACCAAAACACAAGTCAGCTGTTTTAGCAGTAAAGAAACGTTCCGATAGCAAAACGATGATCAAAAGGTGTGAAAACCGGAGCACCTAAAAACGAATATATCTCGGTTTTGGTCTCAAAACGAAAACGAAACCAAAAGTGAAAACCGGAGCATGCCTGATTATTAAAATTTAATGTTTAGGTGTGGTCATTAAGTACTTTACTGTAGGAAGAAAGGAACAGTGGAGTCAACATTTTTAAGCTTAGTACAGTTAGAAGCTGGGGACGCATTGTCCATCGCAAACGGTCTCAGACAGGAGTTAAAAGCGTTTAAAACTGGATATAAATAATTTAATTGGCATCGAAACTGATAACGCAAGTGTTATGATTGGGAGCAAGAACAGCGTTTACACAGAACTAAAGAAGGATGCACCATATTTTATCCTAATAAAATGTGTTTGTCATTCGGTGCAACTAGCAGTAAACTACGCTTGTAAGCACTTTTTCCAGATGATTTGGAATTTTTGATTTATGAAACTCATAATTGGTTTTCAAAAAGCTCAATTCGTCAGTCGCTATATAAAAAAATATATATGAGTCTGGTAATAACAAAAAGGTATTTTTAGTAGAAATGAATGTCTGTTTTATATGTGTATAGTCTATCTTTTTATGTATTAATATTTCTAAATCATTAAAAAAGTCTAGTTTCTACTAATTCCACGTGATTGTTTAACAATAGTAAGTGTTTAATACTTGTAGAAGTGATAGTCCCAAAAATATGTAAATATAATTAAATTAATTAGCATATTTTTAATTAAAGGCCCCTCTTAAAATTCCAAGGGTTTTTGATACTAGATAGTTATCCATTGGAATGGCAGTAACTCGAATTTTAGACCAATGGCATGAACTGAAAACTCACTTCGGAATTGCTGCTATGAGTGAAAAATGCAAAACAGCTAAGATCCTGTACGAATCTTTCTGCGAAAAAAAAACTATTTGTACTTGGTATTTTTAAAGCCTATATTGCAGGACATGCAAAAAATCAACTTGTGCTTCCAAAGTAATTCGGCTAATGCGACGATGCTTTTGAGTGATCTTTTACTCGCTATCAGATCATTACGACAGAAAATAATTCCTCCTGAATATTGATGTTGATGTTATTAACGATGATAACTTCAAAAAGCTCGTCAAAAGCGATTTAGGCCTCGGCTACGACATGGAAAAAGAAGTCAAATCAATTAAATAAGAAAGTGATGTTCCGGTTTTGTAGTAGAGCTGACCAAACAGTTGAAGCTAAGGTAAATATTATCTTTATTTTCATTTATATTTTATAGTAGATAATTTTTTTTTTTTCAATTTCAGGCTCCCAGACAATTTTAACATTTTAAAACAGATTGATGCATTCTCTGTTGAAAATATTTTGAAAATTAAAAAGAAACAAATCTCTCCAAACCTTGAGTATTTTGGTACTCCCAACATAGATAAAATTGAACGACTGTACAACGAATTAACCCTGGTAGAGTGGGAAAATGTCGATGATACAGTTAAGTTCTGGGCTGAAGTTCAAAATACCGGGATTCTGGCGGAAACTTCCGTTTTCAGGAATTGGCTTCAGTTGCTCTACAAATGCAGTCCGTGCCTTGGTCGAATGCCGACGTCGAGCGGGTATTCAGCCAAGTAAATTTAATAAAAACCAAAATTCGAAATAGCATGAGCGTTGAAACGTTAAACGCTATACTAACTATAAGGTACATATTTTAATTTATTTTTATTTTCAAATTAAAAAATTAATTTACTTAATTTTTTAGGTATGGGCTGTGCGACACAATAAGTGCTGTTTTAACTACAATGTACCACTCAGCTGCCTATCTACAATTGAAGAAAATAAGTTTTATCCAACCGATGATGACAATATTGACGACATCTTATATATATACTATAGATCTTAATTTTTGTACATTGTATTACTTAGTTTTAAAATTGTTTCAGTTGATGTTTTTTCACTGTAAAGAGTATTACCCGTATATTTTATGTTAAGTTAAGAGGAACTAAGGGTTTATTAATCAAAAACATACAGCACATTGCCCTATAAAAATCAGATTTTTTCTTAACTATTTTCTCTGGTATTCCGCTCTTTTCAGCTTTTATTTTCGTTGATCCAGCATGTTTTACTCAGAAAAAAATGGCACCACTGCCTGATACAGCTTGACAAATGAGCAGGTGATTTTAAAGTGATACTCCTCCTCCAAGGCGTCCATCTCCTCGAATATGTCGTGCACAGAACAAGGTATTACGCCCATATTCTCTCATCCATCACACCATCGAAAGCAGTGCGCATGGAGAACGTTTTACCGGATCCTGTTTGCCATACGACAAAATTGTGACTTTGTAGCCGTGGAGCAGCCCATTGACCCCATTCTTGGCAGACGTAATATAAATCCTAGCCCGGATGTGCACTACAAATTTTGTTCCGATCGGATCAAAAACATGGAAGTTATTCACAAAACATTGCTTCAGTCGGCCCTTGTCACTATTTCCTACAGAGCACAAACGTTCTCTGAGAAAAAATGGGAATTGCGCAAATTGTGCGGAAAAAATGCAGAAAAAAGACAACTATTTGATAGATTAAGAATTGATAACACTACGGCATGCAGTTGAAGTTATTGCTAACTTATGGTAACTTCAATTTCAAAATCTTTTCCAAAGTTGAAAATTGTTCTTCAAAAATCCAGCTTAAAAAGCTTTTAAAAAATTACAAAAATATTAGTATAAACACACACAATTTGATGAATTATTTACATTTAACATATAGTACAATTATGCGAAATTGTTATCCATGACTTCTTTTTTTTATTAATAGCTTTCAACATACATAAATAAATGAATAACAAAGTTCACTGAAAAAAATTAGCCAACTTTGCGCTCGAGCTTTTGGATGCAACAGCTGTCTTTTACAGTTGTTATGCTCAAAAGAGCTGTTAGATATATGTACATGTTTTTGGTATGAGCCATAATAGCACTAACCATACAATACATACATAGATGCTTCAGCCAGAACAATTTTTTGTATCATCAAAAACAGTATTATTGCAACCCCAGTCGGGCCGTGCGCTGCGATTCGAACACCGAGCCTCTTCGGCTCATTCGAAAATTCGAAGTTCTAACGCAGCGCGCAGCATTGAGTTCAGTCGCAGATCAAATGCGGAGCGATGAGCATGGGCGTATTTATCGCAGCGCACGGCCCGACTGGGGTCGCAATAATACTGTTTTTGATGATACAAAAAATTGTTCTGACTGTAGCATCTATGTATTGTATGGTTAGTGATAATAGTTTGATATTCTGTTAACATTAACATTTTTCTAATTGGAACATTTTTCAAAAACGCCTAAATGCCAGCTAAAATGGAAAATGCCCCATAGCGTCGACGAACTCGTACGCAATTCGGAACCTCCTCCAGTAACTCTGCGGTTTGCCAACCTCCAGTCTCTACATACGTCATTTTAATACGAGCTGCAATCTCGGTTTGTGCAAATTTGATGCGTTCAAAATTATTTTTATTACCATCGATCAACTCGCCCATCTCATCAACCGCCTCTTGATGGCTTATCCGTATTTTTAACTCCTGTGGTACCGCTTCCAATGAGATTTATGCATTCAGATTGTACTTATGTATGCTTATGTGTGTCTGTCTCTGTATATATTTGCAACAGGCTGGAGTATAGCCCATACACAGACAATGTGACCTGAGATTCGCTCTTAAATAAACAAACACAAAATATGATATTTTTATTAAAAACAAAGTAAGAAAGCTGCACTCGACTGTGAGATACCCGCTACCCATTTTGAATATAAGCAATATATTTTGCGATATTATTCTCAAAATATACCAAATGTACTGCAAAAATACTAAAAATTTATGAAATGGTATATGTGGTATATGGATATAGTACCGCATTCAAGATATACCATAGACGGCACACTATACCAGATTGTCAGCCAAAGCAACTAAGACCCCTAGTAAGTTGGTGATTTTGTCCATACAAAAGTATTTCTTTAATAACTTCGACAATTTTTATCTGATCGCAACCAAATTTTCATAACTACTATAGTTATTATTATATGTACTAAAATTCGTAACTCTAGCTTTAAAATTACACTTGTTATTCGATTTTTTTGATTTGCAGGGGCGGAAGGGGGCGTGGCAAAATTTAAAACAAACTTGATCTGCGTGCAACATAACAAATGCTGTCAAAAAAATTATAGCTCTATCTCTTATAGTCTCTGAGATCTAGGTGTTCATACGGACAGGCGGACATGGCTGTTGACGCTGATCAAGAATATATGTCGGAGAGTAAGTAATGCAGATTCGACACACATTGTCACTGCGCAGCTGTGCGTGCGTCTCGGCACATTGACGCTGCGTAGTTGTAGGTGCACCTTGGCATTTTGGTACTGCGTAGTAGCTTGTGCGTTTCGGCACATTGACACTGCGTAATTAAGAGTGTGCATGTTAGATTGCATCATTCTTTATTTGCGCTTTGTTGGTTGTCCGCATTTTGTCGCTTTGCCAAGTACAGTTATTGCGGGGCGACAGCGTCGAGACGCTGTCGCTGAGTGTGGTTCGATGGCTATGGCGTAGGCAGTAAAAGGATCGAGCGGTAAGTGTGCTCGTAGAATCGCCTGTGAGAGCATCGAAACTCGCTTCGCGATAATGAATAAACAGACTTCGGTAGAGAACAGACTCCGACATCAGAAGTGGGATTCGGCCCTGATCAAAGTACTTCAAGGGATGTCTTCGCTTTAATAGAGCAACAAAAATCGGAATTTTTGGGCTCTGATTAAGATTCCGGCAAGCGAGTTGTAATAGAATAGTGAGATCTGTTTGTCGAAATATAATCCAGACAATGCTGGGTGTGGTGTGTAACTTTGCGAGAAAAAATTATTAAGTGACAGTGCTCTTATAATAGTGTTGAGTAAAGCTTTGGAAGGCTTAGCGGTTCAGTGGTTACAAAATGTGTTACCCTGTTATAACCTGGCAACAGTTCCGGCAATTGTTTGAGCAGCGGTACGAGATATCTGAGACGCCAGCCGCCGTCTTTGTGAATATTTTTAAAAAAAGTCGTCCAAGTTAGTCGTGAAGTCGTGAAAGTTATCCTGTTGTTGTGAGTTGTTGTGTGACAATACTGTGCACAAAACTGCGAAATTTAAATTTCGATCAAATTGCCATTGCGTTGGTTCTTGGACAGATGGATAATTTCGATCGGCGTCTGCAGCATGGTGCATACAACGCATGTAACCAATTGACGTGAATTGCAAGCGGAGTTGGAAGTGATAAGCGATAAGAGAACGTCGTTTTATAAAAAAAACGAAGAACTAGAGGCCAAGTGTGCTAAAAGTGTGGAAATTAAATGTTATCAGTGTGGAAGGCTTGGTCATGGATAACACGACTGTAAAACTGGAATGGGTGTCCAGGTGCCGGCAACTGAAAGGGTGTGGCGTTCGGAGCGGCCTCGTCATGGAAGAGCAAATGTGGCTTGCTACAGATGTCGGGAGCTGGGCTGATTGTCCAGACGAGGTGGGAGTGCGATCGGAGGATAGAGTGGAGCTGTGAACTATGGTGTAGCCTCAATCGAGTATGCGGGTGAGAGATTTCCAATTACATTTCATTTGGAGCTGAGTGCTCATTATTTGAAGAAAGCGTTTCGGATAAGTATTTTGGTAAGCGGCGTTATTCCTTGAAAGGGAATAGGTAATGCCAATACGTACAGGACCGCACAAGCGGAATTAATACCATGATTGATGATAACTCTTTGGTTGTTTTGTTTCCTGTATTTTTGTACCAGTCGAAAGTATGAAAAACAATATTGTAATTGGTAGAGAAATATTGGATCAAGGATTATTAGTGGAAGTTTCTTAAGATTGTTAAAACTAAAGTTGTGAACGTGTGTGAAACCGTTCTACATGCTAGTTCTGATAAGATTGAAACAGAAATGCTTGAAAATTTAAAAAAAAATAAAAAAAGAAGTCTCAATATTACTAAAGCAATAGTCAATATTTTATATCGAAGGATGACGCATATTGGCGGTTGCAACTTGTATTAGACGTTCTAGTCAAGGCAGATTCTCATTTAACATTCAAAATGTGTTTTTTTTTGAGATTGCATTGGTTATGGGATGAAGCCGAAGGAGATGCATTCAAGGTTGGAGAAGGTAGAGTTGATAGTGTCGTTGATCCTAGGAACATGGAAGAGGTCGTTAGATGTGAGAAGACAGAGTTTGATAAGGGTAAGGCTAAGGTAATTTGATTCTGTGTGGGTGGCTTTGGGTTGCTTAGAAGCGGTGAGAGACGGCAAACGGAATTGGACCAGTGGTTCAGAGGACCTTTTTGGTGGTTAGGTGTTGGACGGAGACCGATACATTTTAAAGTCTGTACAGAACAACAGACGTTACAAGTACCTACACGAAAGTTTGCGAAAGCTACCGGATGTGCAAATCCCAGAAAAGTTAGATGTAAATCATAAAGAGAAAAAGTCTGTTGGAAAAAATTTATTGGAAAAATCTATTGGAAAAGTCGGTTGAAACAAAAGAGAATTCGTGAAGTCATGTGATTGGCGATGGACGAGAGTTGCTGTAGATTTCAATGCGATGGTTGTTGAATTTCGTGTTGGGCGAGCCAAGTATTGGGCGATGGACGAGAAATATGGTGGACGAGAAATATGATGAATTCGTGAAGCCAAGTATTGGGCGATGGACGAGAGAAAGTTGGGCGATGGTTGATGAATTTGAGAAGCCAAGAGTACGAGAAATATGATGTACGAAGAAATATGGTTGATGAATTGGTTGTGAATTTGAAGCCAAGAGTTGGGCGATGTACGAGATAATATGAAGTTGATGAATTCGTGATGAGCCAAGTGTTGGGCGATGGACGAACAGGGAACTTAATAAAATGAGTGAAGACAAAGTTTTTGGCGGTGGAAAACTTAATTTGTTTGAAGATGCGTTTGGCATTAGATTGAAGTGTTAGCTAATAAAAGTTTAGCTATGTACATTGGATTAGGAACTGATGTTTTGAACTGATTAATGTATAATTTGAAAATTTTTAAATGGAATGGAAATTAAAGAAATTGTGTATAAGAGAATATAAACTGAGAATATTAAAATAACCTACGAAATATTAAAAATAGAAATATGGAAGACTACATGGACTTGAGATTATTTGACTGGGTTATTCTGAGGAATTGAAATTGGAAAGTGAGATTGAAATTGAGATAGTTATTATAGACACGAGGACGTGTATATGTCAGAATGGCCGTGTCGGAGAGTAAGTAATGCAAATTCGACACATTGTCACTGCGCAGCTGTGCGTGCGTCTCGGCACATTGACGCTGCGTAGTTGTAGGTGCACCTTGGCATTTTGGTACTGCGTAGTAGCTTGTGCGTTTCGGCACATTGACACTGCGTAATTAAGAGTGTGCATGTTAGATCGCATCATTCTTTATTTGCGCTTTGTTGGTTGTCCGCATTTTTGTCGCTTTGCCAAGTACAGTTATTGCGGGGCGACAGCGTCGAGACGCTGTCGCTGAGTGTGTTTCGATGGCTATGGCGTAGGCAGTAAAAGGATCGAGCCGTCAGTGTGCTCGTAGAATCGCCTGTGGGAGCATCGAAACTCGCTTCGCGATAATGAATAAACAGACTTCGGTAGAACAGACTCCGACATATATATACTTTATAGGGTCGGAGATGCCTCCTTCTATCTGTTACATACATTTCCTGCCGGCACAAAGTTATAATACCCTTCTACCCTATGGGTAGCGGGTATAAAAAGGTTATATCGAATGCGACTACCGCTGCCCTGCCATCTATGTCTTCCCTTGCAGAAGTGCCTATGCACGCGGGTACAGCATGCAAGGCAATGTATACGTACATATGTAAAAAAATTCGTACGCGCTCAACAGCCGAATAATCACACTGTTCGGATCAGCCGATCAAACTTGCATGCGCTCACATTTTCGTTGTAGATTTTAAATCCACTCGGGTGCGAGCGATTTTTTGTTTCACTCCAAATTGTTCGGCTCGTGTTCAGCATAATGATTTCGGGCGCTACTCATTCGGTTCAACAATCATTATTTTGAACAAGAATAGCACTCAACTCACAAAAATCAACTCGTATGATTTTACTCATGCGCGCAGCAAAAGGTACTTTTCCTGCACAGATGAAATGTGCGAAGACAAAAAAAAAGAAGCAACAACAACTAGCTTCAAGAATCTCGCATAGATATTGTTATTGTACATGCATTCGTAATGCTCATTTCATGTCGTCTTGTCGCTAATCGTTTACTCATACACGATCAACTCGAATTGATCCGAATGATGCTTTCGTCAAACATGCTCATTTTTTTGATTGGAATGATGTGTACGGCAAAATGAGTTGATTTTCACTCATCACTGTTGATTTTTATTCATCACTGTGTTTTGTTCAGTGAGTTGAGTTGATTAAAAAAGTTCGCGTATGATTAAATCAAGAAAATAGTGATTTTTGAAGTTCTCTGATATATATGTAAATATGTATGTATGTATGGTCTGCGCCGCCAAACGTTTCAACAGGAGAAGTACACGTACTTATGTATTTTTTGATAGCAAGTGCGCCACAAAAACGGCTAGCGCGCTAGCAAAATGCAAAGTGTGTGTAATATTATATATATGTGTGTATGTTTCAAGCACAAAGATTAAAGTTACATATGGGCAAATCGACGTGTCGCACGCTACATTGCACGATTTTAGCTAATGAAATCAATTTTTTGGGGGTTTTTTTAAAGATTTACCGTAAACTTTTGTTATGTGTTTAGAGTGAATTGAGAGTACTTTCGGAGGGTATAAGATTCAATTTCACTGGAGTCACTGTTTTGAAAATAATTAATAAAATTGTGACGTGTCGCACGCTATACCAAGTGGAAGTTAGTTTCAAAATTTTCATTTCAAAACGCAATTTTTAGCGAATTCTGCAAAATAAACAATATGAAAGTTAATATCCTAAAGAAAGTTAAGAATATTAGAAGACAAAATCCGATCGTTTGGTCTTAATAATGTTTATAGATTTTTAGCAAAGCCGTAAACCCATTGTGTCGCACGCTACACTTTTTCCGCTGACATTAACATAAGACAAAAATCTTTTAATTTGAACTAAACATTATTTATTATATTCATAAATGTGCTTCACAATTATTTCAACGTGATTTACTTTAGATTTGTGTGTGAGCCCAAGCAGAGGCAAAAAATTGTGAAGAATAAAATAGGGATTTGAAGGTGTGCGCAGAGCACGAATTCAAGTAAAATTATGAAAATTATAAATAAAATTGGGTTTGATACAAATTTGTGCATTTATAATGATCGAAATTTCTTTTTTGCTTTAAATTTTTAAGATGACATATCTACTTTAATGTTCCATATAAAGAAAAATTAGAAAATGTGAAATTTAAAAATTGGTCGCTGGTGGACTGTTTCTGGGATTTGCCCATATGAGTATGAATGCAAATTGGACAAAAAGTAAACACAGCGAAATGATTGCACACTTCACAGTATAATATATTGTGCACTTCTAATTAGTTAACTTTCAACATTACGGTAGCTTTCACTTGGATTGTTAGAGAAAACTCACGCATAGATAACACGAAGCAATATTTTGCTTTTATCCAAAATGGGTAGCTAGTATCTCACAGTCACACTTCTCTGTAGCTTTCTTATATGTTTTTATATCATTTAACCCCCTAGTGCCCAAATTTTCTTTTCAAAGAATAAAATTATTTTTGGATTCAGTATGTGTCAGAAGTGAATATTTGTCCTAGAAAAACTTTTATTTTTGCACTCATCGAGTTTTATAGGACTATATGCTTCAAACGCGTAAAGGGCGGCTTTGGGAAGGTAAGCCATCAAAATATTACATAATCAATTTAAAGAAAAACAAAGAAATGCACCATATACAAATAAAATAACATTTAAAACTATAGTTACTGAAATTTACAAAGCATTAAATATTTGCGATTACAGTTCATTTACTTATTTGTGATGAAAATCGTATAAAACGCACAGTTCTCTATTACATTTGCTGCAGACAAATTGAGTTTCCGAAGTACAACCAGGAAGCTTGCAAGTTTTTTTTGCCAGCGCGTGTACGTTATGATACCATAACGTACATCATTACAACTTACTATTATCATAAAAATGCAAATTACTTCGTATTTTTCAAAGCGATTTTCATTGAATTCTGAATTGTTTCAAACGCGTACTCCCCCAATATGTATCATATAAACATTTGGGTAGCGAAAAACTGACATAGCAAAGAAGATGTCTCCTTTCACAATTAATGAATTTAAATCACGCTTGTTTTATTTTTAGATATGGATAATTCTCTTTTAAAAATAAGTGAAGGTTATTCTTAAAGCTTTGGATTTGCACTATTTTTAGAGCTAAGATTGATTTTAGAAACTTGTTCTGTTTTACGATAAAATATATAAATTCGTTAATTTTTTGTTTTGCATACGAATTTGTTAATTTTTTGCAATTATCAGAACAGAAAACAAAACAGAAAGAAAATTCCAAAACCATTCTTAGCTCTAATTAAAGTACTAATCTAGAGCTATAAGAGTAACCTTTTCTTATTTTAAAAATTGTTTTGGCTGGCAAATATCCTCTGCTGAACCTCCCCGAGGGTGCTGGCTGGGTAGGATCTGTATTACCTCATTGTCAACGGGTAGCAGATCTCTACTATACGTCGATATTTCAGGAACTGCAGATCCTAGCTGAGGACTCTGTTCCTTATCTTTCGGGCATCTGCCTGAAGATAAGTAGCAGAATCCATGGTACGAGGTGTCTGGCGGTCAGACTGAAAACGCTATGGGGGGCTCCCAAGAACAAAATTTAGCCAACAATGGTCTCAGAATGGACTTATTAAACATTTCAACCCGGGCTGGGATGTCAGCCCAAACGTCGGTGGAAGGCGTGACTGCTACCACCGGCGGGCACGGGGGGGAGAGATCCTCTCTGCGTGTCGCCAGCGGTCACACCTCTGAGGCGGCGGGAGCAGGCCGCACCAGTTGTAACAACACTGCCACCAAAAATTCGAGGTTGGTGCGCGCGGGTGCTGTGGTCTTAACCGACACGGACCAAAAGAGCGCTGCGCCAATTTCTACGGTGGAGGGGGAACGTCTTCCTCTTCAGTCACCCCTGCCTATCGCCAGCACCTCCAAGGTTGCGCAGCGGGGCACGGGGGGCTGAAGGAGAAGGCCAAAAATAAGGCGGCGACCCGTATTCACGCAAGGCTTAGTGGCGTAGCTAACCTGTCCGTCAAGGACCAGGGGAGGCTTGCCTGGGCCAACACGTGGATGCGGGAAAACCAACTTAGCCCCCTTCCAAAAGACACTAAAGTGCAGACCGGTTCTACCGGCCCTGCCAACAACAAGGTGGAGTCCATGGCAAGCAAGCGCCAACGGTCCGCTGAGAGTCCCAAGCAAGGGGCCCCAGTGAGCAAGAGGCTGCGAGCACCTGGCTCCACCAACACGGACTCGAACAAGACGAGACAGAGAGCAACGGTTGCTGAAACTGCCAGGCGGCATCTCGCCGTTGCTCTCATAGACAGAGGGGACCCTAACGGGAAAATGTCTGCAGAGCGGTGGCGGTTGACCCATAGTAAGCTGGTCGACGCACTGTTTGTCAGGATGGAGAATGTCCCAGACAGTCCAATGCCTACTTTCGAAGGCACTGGCTGGCTGAATGGTGTCAAGATCCTGACATGCAAGGACGACCCAACATTGCAGTGGCTGCAAGCGACCGTACCCAAACTGGACGGGCTGTGGGAGGGGGCCAAGCTGGACGTGGTGGACAGGAATAATATTCCGTCCATGCCGAAGGCGAAAGTCCTTTTCCCAATAGTTGTTCAGGGAGAGCGGGCGCTTCAGTTGCTTAAAAAGCAGAACCCGGCCATACCGACGAGTGATTGGTCCGTGCTGAAGGTTGATGAACCTTTACCCAGTGGTGGGCAGCACGTGATCATTCAGATCAATAAGGAGGCCGAGGATCTGCTATACAAGCGCAATGGGAAGATGGCGTGGGGCTTAGGGAGCGTGTACCTTCGCCTCAAAAAACGTCATCCCAACGACCAGGACACACACACGCTGAGGTCAGGGGAGGTTGAGGCAAATCTCGGTCTTGAGATCGTGACCGACGCCACCCAGAACCTCAGCCTGACTGACAAGACGGAGGAGGTGGGGGAGGAACTGTCCATGCAGACGGACCCCCCCGCGAGTTTGCTAACCTCTAATGAGTGTGCTGCAACTCAACCTCCATAAATCCAAAACGGCTTCGGCGGAGCTACTCCTTGCCCTGGAGGAAGCGTCCGCCTACGCGGCTTTGGTCCAAGAACCCGTGGATAGCGTCGGGCAACACGGTGGCTGGGCTGAAGTCGCCTAACTATGATTTATACGTCCCGACATTGGTAAGTAGATCGAGAACTGCCATCCTTGTAAAAAAGGGGCTAAAAGCTCATCTACTACCTAATTACAGCAATGACGATCTAACCGTGGTGGTGCTGGAGAGCCGTGAAGGATGTTTGCTGCTGGCATCCTGTTATATGGCTCACGACAAGCCGGCTCCACCTGACGAGCTGCGGAGGCTGGTGGACATGGTCTGCTCCTCCAATAAGCATATTATAATCGGAACGGACGCCAACGCCCACCATAGCGTCTGGGGAAGTCCCGACATCAACGACAGGGGTGAGTCAGTTCTTGATTTTATCCTTAACCATAAGCTTAGACTAGCCAACAGAGGTGAGGTATCTACCTATGTAGGTCCCACCTCCAGTAATGTGCTGGACTTAACGATTGCAACTGAGTGTACCAATGTAGAAGAGTGGAGGGTCCTGGATAGACCCTCCTTCTCGGATCATAAGTATATTCAGTTTACCATTCCATTTAATAGGGTACCTGCGGCTCAGCCGTTCAGAAATCCCCGAAATACCAACTGGGCGAAATTCTCTAGCCTTGTCTCCAAGTCTCTTGGTCCGCCGGGTAACATCAACTCGGTACAGGACCTAGAAACAAATGTCAATGTCCTCTCAGCAGGACTACTTTCTGCGTTTCGCCAATCTTGTAGGCTCTCAAGACCGACGAGAAGTTCGAAGCCACCCTGGTGGAACCCAGATCTCTCATCGCTACGCGGGGAGCTTACTAGCATGTTTCAACTTGCTAAGAAGGCGGATAACGAATATGTCTGGGACGAGTATAGGTCTCTCCTGAAGTCGTACAAGAAGATGATCCGATCATCCAAAAGGTCTTCATGGAGAACCTTTTGCTCGGACCTGGATAACATCAAAGACACCTCCAGACTGAGGAAGCTGCTGTCCAAGCAGCCTTCCAGTCCTAGTCTGCTCAAGTCGGGCGACGGAGCGTGGACGGAGAGCAGTGCTGAAACTCTTGAAGCACTGCTCTCAACTCATTTCCCGGGATGTATTGGAATAGAGAACAGTGACTGGCAGCTCTTTCCTAGTCTCCCAGTTATGAGACCCCCAGCCGGTCTAATTACAGATAACAAAATAATTTGGGCTATCGACTCCTTTGCGAAGGTCAGGTCGCCCGGTCTCGATGGACTTTCGCCAGCAATGCTGCAAGCCAGCAAGCCCACGATTGTTCCGTGGCTATCGGGTATCTATTCGGCGTGCCTCGCATGGGGTCATATCCCCACTCTTTGGAGGACCTCGAAAGTCATTTTCCTGCCCAAGGCGGGCAAATGCAGTCATGTGGTCCCAAATGACTTCCGGCCTATCAGCCTAACCTCTTTCCTGCTAAAAACATTGGAAAAGCTACTTGATTTGCACATCAGAAGCAACACAATGCATCTGTTGTCGCCAAATCAGCATGCGTACACAAAGGGCAAGTCCATTGAGACTGCTCTCCATGCTCTAGTAGCCTCCATCGAAAAAGCAGAACACTATAAAGAATATGCCTTGGGTGCATTTCTTGACATTTCAGGCGCCTTCAATAACGTCACCACTGATGCTATTATGAAGGGCCTTACCTCAGTTAACACGGCACCAGCGATCCACAGGTGGGTCATCCGCCTTCTTTGTGACAGGCGGGTGTGGCTACGTGGGGCGATGCGGCCATTACAAAGGTAGTGCGAGGTGGCACTCCCCAGGGTGGGGTTCTCTCGCCTCTCCTTTGGAATTTGGTCGTAAATAGCCTACTTCTAAAATTTACTAGACGGGCCCCCAAGTTAATTGCCTATGCCGACGACATAAGCATTTTGATAACTGGGAAATGCCCAACCACCCTTAGTTCCGTAATGGAACTTACTTTGCGGGATGTTAAAGCATGGGCCGAATCAGCCGGGCTCAGCATTAACGCGGACAAAACGGACCTTATCCTCTTCACGAAGAGGTATAAGGTACCTGCGTGGTCCCCCCCAAAAATAGGCTGCACTACGCTAAAGCCGAGCCTAGCAGTAAAATACCTAGGTGTGGTCCTGGACAGCAAACTGACATGGAAGCTCAATGTGTTAGAAAGGGTGAAGAAGGCCACCGGAGCCTTGTACATGGCGAAAAAGATGCTTAGTTGCACTTGGGGCCTCTCTCCTAATCTAATGCGGTGGATATACATCTCAGTTGTTCGCCCTATCCTCACCTACGGTGTTCTAGTGTGGTGGCAGGCCACTGAAAAAAGGACGTACCTATCCATCATGGAAAGGACACAGCGTCAAGCGCTACTGTGTATCACAGGCGCTCTCAGGTCGACGCCAACTAAAGCCCTCGAGGTAATAGCTGGTGTCGAACCATTAAACCTATACGCGCAATCCATAGCCGCAAAATCGTCCCTACGGATTGCCGCAACTGGCAATCTGGGTCTGCTAGGCTATGGTCACAGCGCCATTGGTAGGGAGATTAGTAGAGACTTGGACTATACTATCCCCCTTACCAGTACTGACCATTAACACAATATTCCTGGAACCGGAGTGCTGGCGGGAAGCTGGGTTACGCATTCCCGAAGCCCTCAACCTCTTCACCGACGGGTCGAAGATGGATGATGGTGTCGGAGCGGCCGTATACTGCCCAGACCCGGTCTCCAAACAATCCTATAAACTCCCAGACCATTGCAGCATCTTCCAGGCGGAAGTTTTTGCCATTGGCAAGGCTGCCGAATTGGCTCGGGTTTACAGCGTAATCACACCTCTATTAACATCTTTGTTGACAGCCAGGCTGCAATAAGATCAATGCACTCTGATGTGGTCAAGTCCCAAAGTTGTCCTGGACAGCAGAAGAGCAATAGAGTCGCTGAACGCATCTGCGGTCGTGCGTATCTATTGGATCCCAAGCCACCAGGGCATCGATGGCAACGAGATCGCAGACATTCTCGCCAAAGAGGGAGTGGGGCTCGATGTCGGTAACATGTGCAATGTTCCGATATCCCTGCGAACTCTAGGCAGTGAAATTGAGGTACGCTCTAGACTTCAGTGGGACGCGAGCTGGCGGTAATGCCAACTCGTGCAAAACTGCAAGGCTGATGTGTGCCTCTACTAACAAAAACTTAACCAAATTCGTCATGCAGCTTTCAAGGAAAGACTGCAGGCTAATGCTAGGCATTTTAACTGGTCACTGTCTTTCAGCCGTCCATGCTGTAAAGCTGGGCATCACGAACAGTGATCAGTGCAGGAAATGCAACGAACCCGGGGTTAAGGAAACACTTGAGCATCTTCTCTGTAGATGCCCAGCGTTATCCGACTCCGGTTGAAATACCTTAATTCACCGTGCTACAACGATCTTCGGCACGTCTCACGGCTACCTCCTAGGATGCTGCTGGCTTTTGCCAAAAATGCATCCATACTGCGCGATTTCTGAGACGTAGATAAGCTACCGGTACAGCTACGGACCTCCTCTGGTCTATGCTTTGCCCCGTACAGGGACAGCCGGTCCTACCTAAACCTAAAAATTGTTTCAGGTTATGTTTTTTTTGTTCACTGAAAAGATGGTCGTATGCGACATCCGTCAGAGAATTACCCGTATATAATTTCGGTTTATTAGCAGAAAATTTGCACAGAGATTGGAGGTATGTAGGTTGGACCGCTTGTATCGAGTAGGAGATCGAAACTAATTGCCCGCATTTCGCTAGCGCCGAGCCCTTAACAAAGCTCGGATTTGCGTTGGAGAATTACAGGAGAATTGTACTCAGTGTTGCACTCTCCGTGAAAAAGTAAACGAAATTCATTATTAATAATTTGTCCATAGACCCTTATTTTCTATGATATTTTTTTATACGTTCTGGCATGCTCGCAACTAGATTTTGAACAATTCCTTTCGGAATATTATTCAACTCCAGTTTAACACGCCTTCAAATATTATTTAGGTTGGATGGATGGGGCTGATTGATCGACCATAGGTTTTCAATTGGATTGAGGTGGGGTCTTTGCGCTGGCCACTCCATCATCTTAAAATTTTGGTTTCCCAGCCAGCTGTTACAATTTTAGCAATGTGCTTAGGATCCCTATCTTGCTGAAAAGTGATTTCATGCTCTGGATACGCACACTGGTAAATGAAATTGGGAAGCTTGGCTTGCAAAATACTTAAATAATCTTCCTTTCGCATAATCCCGTCAATTTTGTGCAACGGTCCAACGTTCCAAAACGTGAAGCACCCCCAAGCCATTATGTTGCATCCTCTATGTTTTACTGTTTGCTTCACGTGATGCATTTGAAGCTTGTCACCGGGTCTACGCCAACCGTACTGTTTTCCATCCGATTGAAAACGGTTGAGCTTGGATTCGTCCGACCAGATAACACGTTTCCAGTCTTCAACTGTCCAGTTTCTGTGTGCCTTTGAGAATTTTAGTCGCGCCTTAACATTTTTCTCGGATAAAGCTGGTTTGTTTTTTTTTCACAGCTGCGACGTAACCAACCCTAACCAGCGCTCTTCTAGCGAAAGGGAAGGAGAGGAAGGTAGGTTAACAAAGAATATGGAGCCACTCTCTTATGCAGCACTGATGTTGTAGTGTGCAGACGCCCACCCTACCGTTATATTACATTCGAAATGATAAAAAAAAAGAATAAATGTTGGCAGGATCCCTAAAGAAAGTGGATCAGGTAACCTACTCCTGCTTGGTGATGAATGGGTCCAAATAAAAATAGAAAATTAAGTGAACATATTTAATTTATTACTGTATAATATAAATAATTCGAATCCTAACAGCAAGGTAAACGAAGTAGCTCACAAAAAAAAAACATTTAAGAAAGTTACAGTCGAATGTGCCCGACAGTGAAATACCCAGCATCCATTTTTAATAAAAGCAAAATATTGCGGTATTATTTTCAAAATATACCTAAAATGCTAAAAATATACCAAATGGTATGTTTGGTATATCGATATAGTACACCATTCAAAATATACCATAGACGGCAACTAAGAGCCCTACTAAGTAGACGTTTTTCCCATACAAAAGTATTTCATCAAGCACAAAGATTAAAGTTACATATAGTTACGAGTATGTATGCAAATTGGGCAAAAAGTAAACACAGCGAAATGCTTGCACACTACATAGTATAATATATTGTGCACTTCTAATTAGTTAACTTTCAACATTACGGTAGCTTTCACTTGGATTGTTAGAGAAAACTCACGCATAGATAACACGAAGCAATATTTTGCTTTTATCCAAAATGGGTAGCTAGTATCTCACAGTCACACTTCTCTGTAGCTTTCATACATGTTTTTATATCATTTAACCCCCTAGTGCCCAAACTCATTTTTCCGTACACATCATTCCGATCATCTTGAGTCTTCGTTTCAAAATTTCTTACTCAATTCAACTTCCACAATGTTTATCTTATCGCAACCAAATTTTCAGGAATACTAACTACTGTTCTTATTATTGTATATTCCAAAATTTGCAGCTCTAGATTTACGCTAAATTACGCTTGTTATTCTATTTTTTTGATTTGCTTTGAAACAAACTTGATCTGCGTGCAAACATAACAAATGCTGTCGAAAAAAATTATAGCTCTATCTTTTATAGTCTCTGAGATCTACATAGGTGTTCATACGGACGGACGGACAGACACACAGACGGACATGGTCAGATCGTCTCGGCTGTTGATCCTGATCAAGAATATATATACTTTATAGGATCGGAGATGCCTCCTTCTACATGTTACATACATTTCCTGCCGGCACAAAGTTATAATACCCTTCTACCCTATGGGTAGCGGGTATTCTTTATCAGCGTCAACAGCCGAGACGATCTAGCCATGTCCGTCTGTCCGTATGAACACCTAGATCTCAGAGACTATAGGAGATAGAGCTATAATTTTTTCGACAGTATTTGTTATGTTTGCACGCAGATCACATGACATGGCTAGATCGTCTCGGCTGTTGATGCTGATCAAGAATATATATACTTTATAGGGTCGGAGATGCCTCCTTCTACCTGTTACATACATACATATCCACCCGGCACAAAGTTATAGTACTCTTTTACCCTTAGCGGGTATAAAAACAATTAACTTATAAATATATTATATTTTTGGATTTATAAATAATTATAATAGATTAGGAGTTAGAAAAAATTATAGTTTAAAATGAACTATTTTTTTTTCATTGGAGATATAATGATGGAAAAGCATACGGAATATAGGCAAACATTAATTGAATATCTTTTTGCTCTGAGCAAACAAATTGCATGAGGATCAGCTGATGGCTGTCACACAACGCAAGTCTGGATATTACCAGCCACGATGGTCATTGACCTCTGGAACTGCAGTCAGCTGTAGCAGCGCTTTGGTCAGATGGACCACAAGCAAGTGTCAAGCTCTAGCTCGCTCATATATTATCAGTTAGTAAGAGTGACACATACTCCTAAGCAGAAAGATCTTTCCGTGTGTTAGTAACTGTATGTGGTTAAGCTGTGGGGGAATAATAATAATTGAGCTTTTGCGCATGAGTAAAAGCTGATTGCTATGACGTGCTAGTGAAGACCAAAACAAACATGCATTTGTGCTTTTGAGGGCAATCCCAGCCAGCAATTGGAAGATCGTTTTTCCATTAATCACCTTGACGAGTCTTCTTCGAGTCGTTGAAATGATTAAAAAAAGATTCGTTTTATGGGCGACTAGCAAATAGCAAAACAAAATTGCAAAGCAATCGAAAATTATTCATCATCCAGATGATTGAAATGAGATTATTTTTTGCATGATACAATTATAGAAGGTAGTCCCGTCGGCAAAAGCTTTCGTCAGTGCGTTTTCGTTTTTCGACGGAAGAGGTTGTCTGCGGACGAATTTTTTCTACAATTAACCCTTGTGTAAAATGACATTTTGCAATGTATGCCGTAGACACGGATATAATTAAAACATTTAGAGAATTAGAGAATTCTCATATATATTGTTAATATTATTCATAAACTTACATTTTAAAAATATGTCAAGGAGACATTAATATTAGCTTCATAATATGTAAATATTAATATCATCGTCTAAGGGTTAATGCGCATTTCATTGTCGTCTCGCCCACACTGCTGTGCTGAGATTCTTTCACTCGCACTCATTGTTATGATTATAGAGGGAGTGCTTTTGCCGACGGGACTACCTTGTATAACTGTATCATGATTTGTTGCTTTGCATTAACATTCGGTGAAAGAACTTGGGAGCTTAATCGCGCCCTCTCCCTTGGTTTTCTGTTGTCTGCCTCATGGTACAATAACACAAGGTAGTCTCGTCGGCAAAAGCTGTCCGGTATCTATACCATACATAAGTGCGAGTGAAACGACTGGGCCTAGTGACTGCGAAAGAATCGACAGTAGAGCTTTGTGATTAACCCTTAAATGGTGCATAGGGTTTAATTGTTCCACTATATTAAAAAGAGTTGAAATGTTTTTATATTTTAATTTTTAATAGTTTGGAATTGGATAGTAGTCGTTGTTTTTGTTTTTGAATACTTATTTTTTGTTGAGGTACTTAATTTTAAAATATATACGGATCTTAAAGTAAAATTGTTTTATGGCTAAATTAATATTTATATCCCTAGCAGCTAATAACAATTGTTCCTTTATATTTTTTTTTTTTGAATTAAAATAATTTGAAACTATATTGGAGAAAATAATTTCCAGTTGTTTAATTTTGTTAATGAACTCTTTCCAGGGTTTTATAAGTCCTCCATGCGAAACTTCGTCTACATAAGTAAATGATGATGACTTCTCATTGGAAATCGCATCATAATAACATAGCCTGCTATATACTCTATGGCATCCTCCATCAACTCATCTATCTCATCTATAGCAGCTGGTATGCGTTTATCAAAATCTTCAAATTCGTTCTGCACTGTGTCTGCACATTGATCCGATTGCGATTTTGGATCTAAGTTCAACCGCGTATCGGTGTTGTCTTCATCAACATTTTGATTGTTTGACAACATTTCAGTATTTTTGGCTAAATAAAAATAAAGATTATTAAAAAAAAAAAAAACTAAGGATAAGAAGTGAAGGTAATAAAAAGCGAATACAGATAAGAGCTACAAACGATACAAACTTTGCTGGAATATAGAGCTAAACACTTAAAGATTAGTATTATTAAGTAATTTTATTTGTATTTTTATTTTATTCAAAATTTGCTGAAACTTAGAGCTAAGCATTAAAAATTAGTATTATTTAGTTAATTTATTTTTTGTATTTTTTTATTTTATCATACCTGTTATATATTTTCTTAATCTATACTTAAACTGGAGTGGTGTCGGGTGGTCATATTGTCCACCTTTCGAACGCATCACACCAACGAAATTCTCCGTGATATCTTGGTTTAGACGACTTGTTAAGATATAAAGTATATCGTATTTTTTTGACAAATATCCATACAAGCTGTCTAGGGATGCATTATTATATAAAATGCATTTTTGAAAGGGCAGTTTATGGGTTTTGCGATTATATTTGTGCGCATGAGATCTATCATTCTAGCCAAAATTCCTCTTTGGATATCGATATCCTGTCCATATGGTTTAGTGGTTTCAATTGAATTTGCCGTAGACAATTTCGAATTGAATACATCGAACCAGTCATTGAGGAGTTTGCGCGGTTTCGCATGCATTATCTAAATCTTTACCCAACGCATAACATCTTCTAGTAGCGCTGGCGGTTGTATTGGAAAAATAGTTGTGTGGCGAATTTGACCTTTTCGCGCGAGTGATCTAACGTTAAGGTGATTATCAGTGATCTTAATATAGATATATCTGACTTTGAGGAGTTGTTTGTCTGCTCCCGTCTTAGTCACTAGCCCGGAGCCGAGCATAATGGTTACAAACCAACTTTATCAGGTGTGGTGTATCCGAGAAAACGAATATTTTTAAATTTCTATCAGCTGGATGGCTAAACCACGTATTTGCTACAAAAAAAGTTGAATTTCTTTTCTGTATTATTTTTTATAAGCAACTTACCCTCCGATATGCCAATACTGGCTGTTTCTACGATTTTTTAAGGCCTCGAACTATGGCCAGTTGCACATAGTTGCTGGGCTCATATATAACATCTGTTGTGCTGTCATATTCAAAAGCTTCAGCCACCTTCAATTCATCAAAGGACAAACGCATAGCTTATCGACTTCTGACATTCCCTCATTTTCCATGAGGTCTATTACAACATCAAGGGGACCTGCATTAATTTGAACTTCTGCCAACCATCTGTACAATGTTGCCCGACTTGGCAAAGGGAATTCTTTTCTATAAAGATGATTGTACGCACGAGGTCCTGCGGCATGAAGACAAATAGCAGAAGACATGTCTGCTGGCTTAAATAAGGTCCTCTTTCCTCCATTCCACATATTAATTTGTGTATCGGTAAAAATTTTGCCAAGAGATTTTTCGAGTTCCTTATATTGCTCAAGTAGCTGGCGCAAACAATCAACATCCTTCTCCAATATACGAATCAATTTTCGCTGGTTCTCGTTCTCCAAAGCTAGTGCACGATCTATATCTTTGTCCCTATATTTTAAATAATTAAGTTTTAGCATATACTTATTTATTTTGACACAGTAAACTTACTCTGTTTGCGTGCCAGACTCCGAGTAGCCTAATTTTAACATCTTTTTGGTTGGGGCTCCGTCTCTTTGTGAGGGACAGCATCATTAATTAATCGTCTTCTTTTGAAAATATTTCCTTTGTTTGGTGCCGACTTCCATTGCGAAGAATCAAAATGTGTTTCGCAAAGCTTGGAGTTTTCATCAAGTTTGCACCCAAGGTTTGCTCCCACAGTGTCCTCCTCCTCTTCAAACATTTTGGTGCATTCATAAATTTCACACCGTGCACGTGCTTTCGGCATAAATTGCAATATGTCATTTTTACACAAGGGTTAATCCTCACAAAAAAATCATCCGCGCACAACCTTTCACTTGAACAAGCACGAGCGCACTGAACGATGCCGGACTGAAACCAAACGATAAGGCACGCGACGAGACTACCTTGTGTAATTGTATCATGGTCTGCCTCATAATACAATTATTGAAGGTAGTCTCGTCGGCAAAAAGGTTTCATCAGTGCGTATTCGTATTTCGACGCAAGAGGTTGTCTGCGGACGAATTTTTAGCGCAATTAAACCTTATGCAAAATGACTTGCCATGTATGCCGTAAACACGTGAATGGTGTAAAATTTATAAACGCACCAGCGTGTTTGTAGAAAAGGAAGTTGTGGGAGGAATCGTTGAAGTGCAAACTAGGCGATTACTCCAAAATTTGCGAAACGCATTTTAGGGAGGGACAGTGGCAGTTGACCACAAAAAATTGACAACATTTAAAAAGGCGGTTAACTCAGCATAACAAAATTAGGCTACGCCGATTCGAGCACTCAAACGGAGTAAGTTCAACGTGTTAAGTCAAAACTTGTAGATATAATATACGTAATACAAAAATGTATTTTTATTAAAAGACGACATAATAGAGTCAACAAGAAAATAAGAGCCTTAAGCAAAGGATCCATGAAATGGACAAGGAAATTCGGTCTTTGCGCCAGCAGCTGGAGGAATACAAGCAGTTGGATATGTCTCTCAGCAAAATGTTCACAGAGACCCAATTAAAAATATTAAAAAACGGAGGAAAGCGATCGCAATTTAACGCTACAGACATTTCTGCTGCGATTTGTCTGCATACAGCGGGGCCTCTTGCTTATAACCATTTATACAAGAAAGGTTATCCTTTGCCGAGTCGAGCCACGCTGTATAGTCGGTTAGCAGAAGTCACAATTAAAACGGGTACCCTGGATGTTGTCATTGACCTTATAAACGACGAAGATATGCCTGAAGAGGATAAGCTATGCGTTTTATCATTCGACGAGATGAAGATTGCTGCTAGTTTCGAATATGACAGCTCAGCCGATGTGGTCTATAAGCCAAGTAATTATGTACAATTGTCTAAAGCTCGTGGATTGAAAAAGTCATGGAAACAGCCAGTTTTCTTTGATTTCGATACTCAGATGGATGCGGATAGCCTGAATGACATTATAAGAAAACTCCACAAAAGAGGTTATCCAGTAGTAGCCATTGTGTCTGATTTGGGACCTGGAAACCAAAAGTTATGGAGACGGCTGGGTATATCGGAAAGTGAGTTTGAAATAAATATTTAACACAAGTGCAAATTCGAAAAAATGTTTGTTTTAGAAAAACTTGGTTTAGCTGATGATCAGTTGAAAATACATGTATTTTCGGATACACCACACTTCATAAAGTTGGTTCGTAACCATTACATCGACACCGGATTGGCCATCAACGGAAGACAAATAACAAAGAGGACAGTGTCACAGGCACTTAGTCACAGCTCTAAGTCTGATGTGTCCATCTTATTTAAGATTACGGATAACCACTTAAATGTTGGCTCGCTAAACAAAAAGTGAAATTCGCAACTCAATTGTTTTCCAACACGACAGCGAGTTCCATTAGGAGATGCTACGAGTTGGGCTACGAAGTAGAGAGCGCATGTGATACCGCAGATTTCTTTAAAGTTATGAACGATTGGTTTGACATCTTCTATTTACATCAAACACCATCGAAATGACTCAGCCATATGGGAAGCATATCCAGATGCAAAGAGCGGTTTTGACGGAAATTACCAATATTATGTGCAAGGATACTGTTGGCAAAGGACACATGCTGCTATTTCAAAAAGGAATTGTGGTCAATAATGCTTCGCTGGATGGTCTATTTTCTTATTTGACCAACAAATATGGTTTGAAATATATTTTAACAAGTCGTCTTAGCCAAGACATTTTAGAGAACTTCTTTGGAGCTATGCGAGCAAGAGGTGGTCAGTTTGACCATCCAACCGTTCTTCAATTTAAGTATAGTTTAAGAAAATATATAATAGGTATGACACTAAAAAAATAACTAATAATAATAAGAAATACTAATCCAAAGTTTAGCTCGTGTTTGTCTTTGGTTTGTCTTGTCTTTTGTGTATTATGTTTTTATTTTATTAAGCAGCCATACAATAAAAAAAGTGGTCAAAAATGTTTTTTTTTTGTATGGCTGCTTTATTATTATTTACTAATATTTTTATTTCTTAATTAGCCAAGAACACTTAATTGTTGTCTTGAAATGGGAACGTAGAAGAAGATGCGGATACGGATAATTGGCTGAACATTGATTTTTTAAAAAAAAGTGACGATGACAAAGAAAATGAGCCTGAAGATTTTGTTGTAGATATTCATACCCGAAAAGAAGATCAAAGCTTAGACGAGCTCACGGAGGATGCGATGGACTATATTGCGGGCTATATAATAAAGAAATTGAATATTTCTGATGAGTTGGCCGGAAATGAAACTTATACGTAAGTGGATGAAGTTTCTCACGGAAGTCTCAAAAAAAATCTGCCCAATTTACTCTAAAACTAATAGAATTAGAAAATATATTTTTAAGTCATGTTAATGAACAATTTTCATTTATAAAAAATGTCTAGGAGACATTAATAGAAGCGTCCAAAAATGTAAATATACATTTAAACATAAAGGAATTTTTTTTTAAAATTAGAATTTATTGTAGGATTAAGAACCTAAACAAAAGATTATTTGTCCAAAAACAAAAGCAAAGACTAATTTCCAATTCAAAATTATTAAAAATTAAATTATAAAACAAATCGAAGTCTTTTTTTATAACTGGCAATTTTAATCCCCTTGCATCGTCTAAGGGTTAATGCACAAATTCATTGTCGTCTCGTTCACACCACCACGCCTCTTCACTCGCACTCATTGCTTACATAGACAGCTTTTGTTGACGAGACTACCTTGTATAATTGTATCATGGTCTGCCTCATGATACAATAATACAAGGTAGTCCCGTCGGCAAAAGCTGTCCGTTAACAATACCATACATATGTAAGTGCGAGTGAGACGACTCCGACTAGTGAGTGCGAAACAATCGACAGTAGTGCTTTTTGATTACCCCTTAAATGGTGCATTATATTAAAAAGAGTTGAAGTGGTATTTTATCATACCTTAAACTGGAGTGGTGTCGGGTGGCCATATTGTCCACCTTTCGAACGCATCGCACTAAAGAAATGCTCCCCGTTATCTTGGTTTAGACGACTTGTTGAGTTATAAAGTATATCGTATTTTTCTGACAAATATCCATACAAGCCGTCTAGGCAGTTTATGGGTTTTGTCGATTATATTTGTGAGAATGAGCTCAGACATTCTAACCAAAATTCCTCCTTGGATCTCGATATCTTGTCCATATGGTTTAGTGGTTTCAATTGAATTTGCGGTAGACAATTTCGTCGTCATCAAGATTGAAAAGATCAGCGGTTTCGCATGCGTTATCTATATCCTTACCCAACGCATAACAACATAATAGCGCTGACGGTTCTATTAGAAAATAGTTGTGTGGCGAATTTGACCTTTTGTTTCGCGAGTGATCTAACGTTAAGGTGATTATCAGTGATCTTAATATAGATATATCTGACTTTGAGCAGTTGCTAATTGTCTGCTGGACTATCGTCTTAGTCAATGTTTTCCCGTTGACCACTAGCCCGGAGCCAATATAATGGTTACGAACCAACTTTATCAGGTGTGGTGTATCCGAGAAAACGAATATTTTTAAATTTCTATCAGCTGGATGGCTAAACCACGTATTTGCTACAAAAAAAGTTGAATTTCTTTTCTGTATTATTTTTTATAAGCAACTTACCCTCCGATATGCCAATACTGGCTGTTTCTACGATTTTTTAAGGCCTCGAACTATGGCCAGTTGCACATAGTTGCTGGGCTCATATATAACATCTGCTGTGCTGTCATATTCAAAAGCTTCAGCCACCTTCATTTCATCAAAGGGGCAAATCGCATAGCTTATCGACTTCTGACATTTCCTCATGATTAAGATTCGTGCAGGCCCGAGGTTTAGCTAAAAGGCCCGGCCCATAAAAACCCGAAAAAGGCCCGTAAAAGCCCGAAATAGGCCTGAAAACAATTTTGATTTGATTGCGCTATTTTTTTTTATTCTCGAATTAGAATTGCCATTTATCGCCTTTTAATTGCTTATCGATACTACGATCGATTTCCGTATACAATATTTTACTTGTTTGCACACCACTAATTCAAAATTGGCGTCCTATTGTGAAATTGATAAATCTTTGAAATATAAAATATGTCGCGACAAGCCATTTACGACGCTGTGAATATATACACATTATATTTATATATATATAAATATATAAAATATATATATATATAAGTTGCATGTCTTTTAAATTTTCTTTATATGTGCAAATAAGTTTTCGTGCCGGGACGGGCTGGGCCCGGGCCTTGGTGAAAAAGTTTCGTGTTCGGCCGGGTCGGCCTCTAAAAAAGTGTTTGTTTTCGTGCCGTGCCGGGCCTCAAAATACAGGCCCGCGCCCACCTCTAATCTGTACAATGTTGTCCGACTTGGCAAAGGGAATCCTTTTCTATAAAGATGATTGTATGCACGAGGTCATTAAGACAAATAGCAGAAGACATGTCTGTTGACTTAAATAAGGTCCTCTTTCCTCCATTCTTTAACATGTTAATTTGTATCTCGGTAAAAATTTTGCCAAGAGATTTTTCGATTGCTCAAGTTGCTGGCGCAAACAATCAACATCCTTCTCCAATATACGAACCAATTTTCGCTGGTTCTCGTTCTCCCTATATTTTAAATAATTAAGTTTTTTTTATTTATATGCAGTAAACTTACTGTTTGCGTGCCAGACTCCGAGTAGCCTAATTTTAACATTTTTGAGTTGGGCTCCGTCTCTTTGTGAGGGACAGCATCTTTAATTAATCGTCTTCTTTTGAAAATATTTCCTTTGTTTGGTGCCGACTTCCATTGCGAGGAATCAAAATGTGTTTCGTAAAGCTTGGAGTTTTCACCAAGTTTGCAAGGATTTGCTCCCACAGTGTCCTCCTCTTCAAACATTTTGGTGCATTCATAAATTTTACACCGTGCACGTGCAATATATAATTTTTACACAAGGGTTAATCTTCACAAAAAAAATCATCCGCGCACAACCTTTCACTTCAACAAGCGCGAGCGCA
This sequence comes from Drosophila albomicans, assembly GCF_009650485.2. Lineage (NCBI taxonomy): Eukaryota > Metazoa > Arthropoda > Insecta > Diptera > Drosophilidae > Drosophila > Drosophila albomicans. Next base: position 27,873 of record NW_026263511.1, on the reverse strand, counting down.
CTGAACGATACCGGACTGAAACCAAACGAAAAGGCACGGGACGGGACTACCTTGTGTTATTGTATCATGATCTGCCATATCTCGTTGATCTTTTTCAAACGCTACTTTTCACCAAATATGAAGTGGTTGCTATAATGTTCTGGATTTTTAAAACTCAGTTTTAGTAACATTGTGAGCTCAGTGAGATTAGGTAAAGGGTAAAGAATATGTCGGCCAAAAATATTAGAAAATTGGCAAAAAAAAAAAAACAACCATTTATTAAGTAAAGACAATGTTGTCTGCATTAAAAAAAATGAATACATGGCAGATGACACAAATGAAGAGCTTGTCGGAGTAAATAACAATGAAAATTATAACGACACAAGCGCCTCAAGTGTAAATACGAAAGTGAAAACGAAAAATAAGTTTATGCGAAGAAATTTCAAAATAGGCTACCCAATTTGGAGTAAGCTTTGCTGCACCCAAAGCATTGCTCTTAATATTACGAAAGGCTGGCAAAAATCCTCTGCTGAACCCTCCCCGAGGGTGCTGGCTGGGTAGGATCTGTATTACCTCATTGTCAACGGGTAGCAGATCTCTACTATACGTCGATATTTCAGGAACTGCCGATCCTAGCTGAGGACTCTGTTCCTTATCTTTCGGGCATCTGTCTGAAGATAAGTAGCAGAATCCATGGTACGAGGTGTCTGGCGGTCAGACTGAAAACGCTATGGGGGGCTCCCAAGAACAAAATTAGCCAAAATGGTCTCAGAATGAACTCATTAAACAATTCAACCCGGGCTGGGATGTCAGCCCAAACGTCGGTGGAAGGCGTGACTGCTACCACCGGCGGGCACGGGGGGGAGAGATCCTCTCTGCGTGTCGCCAGCGGTCACACCTCTGAGGCGGCGGAGCAGGCCGTATCAGTTGTAACAACACTGCCACCAAAAATTCGAGGTTGGTGCGCGCGGGTGCTGTGGTCTTAACCGACACGGACCAAAAGAGCGCTGCGCTAATTTCTACGGTGGAGGGGGAACGTCTTCCTCTTCAGTCACGCCTGCCTATCGCCAGCACCTCCAAGGTTGCGCAGCGGGGCACGGGAGGGCTGAAGGCCAAAAATAAGGTGGCGACACGTATTCACGCAAGTCTCAGTGGCGTAGCAAACCTGTCCGTCAAGGATCAGGAGAGGCTTGCCTGGGCCAACACGTGGATGCGGGAAAACCAACTTAGCCCCCTTCTAAAAGACACTAAAGTGCAGACCGGTTCTACCGGCCCTGCCAACAACAAGGTGGAGTCCATGGCAAGCAAGCGCCAACGGTTCGCTGAGAGTCCCAAGCAAGGGGCCCCAGTGATCAAGAGGCTGCGAGCACCTGGCTCCACAACAAGAACAAGACGAGACAGAGAGCAACGGTTGCTGAAACTGCCAGGCGCGCATCTCGCCGTTGCTCTCATAGACAGAGCGGACCCTAACGGGAAAATGTCTGCAGAGCGGTGGCGGTTGACCCATAGTAAGCTGGTCGACGCACTGTTTGTCAGGATGGAGAATGTCCCAGACAGTCCAATGCCTACATTCGAAGGCACTGGCTGGATGAATGGTGTCAAGATCCTGACATGCAAGGACGACCCAACATTGCAGTGGCTGCAAGCGACCGTACCCAAACTGGACGGACTGTGGGAGGGGGCCAAGCTGGACGTGGTGGACAGGAATAATATTCCGTTATTCCGTCCATGCCGAAGGCGAAAGTTCTTTTCCCAATAGTTGTTCAGGGCGAGCGGGCGCTTCAGCTGCTTAAAAAGCAGAACCCGGCCATACCGACGAGTGATTGGTCCGTGCTGAAGGTTGATGAACCTTTACCCAGTGGTGGGCAGCACGTGATCATTCAGATCAATAAGGAGGCCGAGGATCTGCTATATAAACGCAATGGGAAGATGGCGTGGGGCTTAGGGAGCGTGTATATTCGCCTCAAAAAACGTCATCCCAACGACAAGGACACACACACGCTGAGGTCAGGGGAGGTTGAGGCAGATCTCGGTCTCGAGAGCGTGACCGACGCCACCCAGCACCTCAGCTTGACTGATGAGACGGTGGAGGTGGGGGAGGAACTGTCCATGAAGACGGGCCCCCCGCGAGTTTGCTAACCTCTAATGAGTGTGCTGCAACTCAACCTCCATAAGTCTAAAACGGCTTCGGCGGAGCTACTCCTTGCCCTAGAGGAAGTGTCCGCCTACGCGGCTTTGGTCCAAGAACCGTGGATAGCGTCGAGCAACACGGATGCTGGGCTGAAATCGCTTAATTACGATCTGTACGTCCCGACATTGGTAAGTAGATCGAGAACTGCCATCCTTGTAAAAAAGGGGCTAAAAGTTCATCTACTACCTAATTACAGCAATGACGATTTTACCGTGGTGGTGCTGGAGAGCCGTGAGGGATGTTTGCTGCTGGCATCCTGCTACATGGCCCACGACATGCCGGCTCTACCTGACGAGCTGCGGAGGCTGGTGGACATGGTCTACTCCTCCAATAAACATATAATAATCGGAAAGTACGCCAACGCCCACCATAGCGTCCCAACATTAACGACAGGGGTGAGTCAGTTCTTGATTTTATCCTTAACTATAAGCTTAGACTAGCCAACAGAGGTGAGGTATCTACCTATGTAGGTCCCACCTCTAGTAATGTGCTGGACTTAACGATTGCAACTGAGTGTACCAATGTAGAAGAGTGGAGGGTCCTGGAAAGACCCTCCTTCTCGGATCATAAGTACATTCAATTTACCATTCCTTTTAACAGGGCACCTGCGGCCGTTCAGAAATCCCCGAAATACAAACTGGGCGAAATTTCTCTAGCCTTGTTTCCAAGTCTCTTGGTTCGCCGGGTAACATCAACTCGGTACAGGACCTAGAAACAAATGTCAATGTGTCCTCTCAGCAGGACTACTTTTCGCATTTCGCCAATCATGTAGGCTCTCTAGACCGACGAGAAGATCGAAGCCACCCTGGTGGAACCCAGATCTCTCTTTCGCTTCGTGGGGAGCTTACTAGCATGTTTCAACTTGCTAAGAAGGCGGACAACGAATATGTCTGGGACGAGTACAGGTCTCTCCTAAAGTCTTACAAAGAGGATGATCCGATCATCCAAAAGGTCTTCATGGAGAACCTTTTGCTCTGACCTGGACAACATCAAAGACACCTCCAGACTGAGGAAGCTGCTGTCCAAGCAGGCTTCCAGTCCTAGTCTGCTCAAGTCGGGCGATGGAGTGTGGACGGAGAGCAGTGCTGAATCTCTTGAAGCACTGCTCTCAACTCATTTCCCGGGATGTATTGGAATGGAGAACAGTGACTGGCAGCTCCTTCGTAGTCTCCCAGTTATGAGACCCCCTGCCGGTCTAATTACAGTTAATAAAATTATTTGGGCTATCGACTCCTTTGCGAAGGTCAGGTCGCCCGGTCTCGATGGACTTTCGCCAGCAATGCTGCAAGCCAGCAAGCTCACGATTGTTCCGTGGCTATCGGGTATCTATTCGGCGTGCCTCGCATGGGGTCATATCCCCACTCTTTGGAGGACCTCGAAAGTCATTTTCCTGCCCAAGGCGGGCAAATGCAGTCATGTGGTCCCAAATGACTTCCGGCCTATCAGCCTAACCTCTTTTCTGCTAAAAACATTGGAAAAGCTACTTGATTTGCACATCAGAAGCAACTCAATGCATCTGTTGTCCCCAAATCAGCATGCGTATACAAAGGGCAAGTCCGTTGAGACAGCTCTCCATGCTCTAGTAGCCTCCATTGAAAAAGCAGACCATTATAAAGAATATGCCTTGGGTGCATTTCTTGACATTTCAGGCGCTTCAACAAGATTACTACTGACGCTATTATGAAGGGCCTACCTCAGTTAACACGGCACCAGCGATCTACAGGTGGGTCAACCGCCTTCTTTGCGACAGGCGGGTGGTGGCTACGTGGGGCGATGCGGCCATTACAAAGGTAGTGCGAGATGGCACTCCCCACGGTGGGGTTCTCTCGCTTCTCCTTTGGAATTTGGTCGTAAATAGCCTACTTCAAAAATCTACTAGACGGGCCCCAAGTTAATTGCCTATGCCGACGACATAAGCATTTTGATAACTGGGAAATGCCCAACTACCCTTAGTTCCGTAATGGAACTTACTCTGCGGAAAGTTAAAGCATGGGCCGAATCAGCCGGGCTCAGCATTAACGCGGGCAAAACGGACCTTATCCTCTTCACGAAGAGGTATAAGGTACCTGCGTGGTCCCCCCTTAAAATAGGCTGCACCATACTAAAGCCGAGCCTAGCACTAAAATACCTAGGTGTGGTCCTGGACAGCAAACAGTCATGGAAGCTTAACGCGTTAGAAAGGGTGAAGAAAGCCACCGGAGCCTTGTACATGGCGAAAAAAGATACTTAGTTGCACTTGGGGCCTATCTCCCAATCTAATGCGGTGGATATACATCTCAGTTGTTCGCCTATCCTCACCTATGGTGTTATAGTGTGGTGGCAGGCCACAGAAAAAAGGACGTACCTATCCATCATGGCAAAGGACACAGCGTCAAGCGCTACTGTGTATCACAGGCGCTATCAGGTCGACGCCAACTAAAGCCCTCGAGGTAATAGCTGGCGTCGAACCGTTGAACCTATACGCGCAATCCACAGCCGCAAAATCGTCCCTAAGGATTGCCGCAACAGGCAATCTGGGTCTGTTAGGCTATGGTCACAGCGCCATTGGTAGGGAGACTAGTAGAGACTTGGACTATACTCTCCCCCTTACCAGTACCGACCATATTAAAACAATATTCTTGGAACCGGACTGCTGGCGGGAAAGGTTATGCATTCCCGAAGCCCTAAACCTCTTCACCAACGGGTCGAAGATGGATGATGGTGTTGGAGCGGCCGTATACTGTACAGACCCGGTCTCCAAACATTCCTATAAACTCCCAGACCACTGCAGCATCTTCCAGGCGGAAGTTTTTGCCATTGGCAGGGCTGCCGAATTGGCTCGGGGTTTACAGCGTAATCATAACTCAATTAACATCTTTGTTGACAGCCAGGCTGCAATAAGATCAATATACTCTGATGTGGTCAAGTCCAAAGTTGTCTTGGACAGCAGAAGAGCAATAGAGTCGCTGAACGCATCTGCGGTCGTGCGTATCTATTGGATCCCAAGCCACCAGGGCATCGATGGCAACGAGATCGCAGACTCTCTCGCCAAAGAGGGAGTGGGGCTCGATGTCGGTAATATGTGCAATGTTCCAAAATCCCTGCGAACTCTGGGCAGAGAAATTGAGGTGCGCTATAGACTTCAGTGGGACGCTAGCTGGCGCAATGCCAACTCGTGCAAAACTGCAAGGCTGATGTGTGCCTCTACTAACAAAAACCTAACCAATTTCGTCATGCAGCTTTCAAGGAAAGACTGCAGACTAATGCTAGGCATTTTAACTGGTCTCTGTCTGTCGGCTCTCCATGCTGTAAAGCTGGGTATCACGAACAGTGATCAGTGCAGGAAATGCAACGAGCCCGGGGTTAAAGAAACACTCGAGCATCTTCTCTGTAGATGCCCAGCGTTATCCCGAATCCGGTTGAAATACCTTAATTCGCCGTGCCACAACGATCTTCGGGACGTTTCACGGCTACCTCCTAGGATGCTGCTGGCTTTTGCCAAAAATGCATCCATACTGCGCGATTTCTGAGACGTAGATAAGCTACCGGTACAGCTACAGACCTCCACTGGTCTATGCTTTGCCCCGTACAGGGGCAGCCGGTCCTACCTAACCTAACCTAATATTACGAAAGTGCAAAAGACGCTAGAACCATTTTAAAGACTCCTGGCACTGTTACTCAGAGAACAGTTGAAGAAGGAGTAAAATGTTGACTAAAGGATCTCTTGGCAGTACAAGATTGGAAATTACCGAACTTGGTTTTGGACTTCGGTATTGATGGCCTTCCCTTATTCAAAAGCAGCTTGAGACAAATTTGGCCAATATTGGCCAGCTTTGCAGACACAACCTACGTTTTTCTTGTTGACGTGTATGAAGGAACTTCTAAGCCAAGTTGCGCGATTACTTACAAGAATTTATTTCTGAGATGAAAATTGTTATGTAAGAGGGTTTTTTGTTTTCTAATAATTTGTACCAAATCTCTGTTCGTTGTTTCGTAACCGAACTAAGCGACATAGTGATTACTATTCATGTGGCAGGTGTACCACCAATTCACCTAGAACTAATTATTCCTTCAGTAACAGATCTCAGCCAGAACATCACTTAAAGCAATCTCCATTAGAAATGCTAGATATTGTATCACAATGTTCCTTAGATTACATGCACGTCATATGTTTAGGCGTGATGCAGACATTGTTGAATGCACGGGTATCAAAAAGGGTGCAGACTTTTCCTTAACATCGCGGAAAATCGAATCCATTTCAAAAGAGTTGCATTTTAATAGAAATAACATGACAAGGAAACTTAAAATAAAACCTCGAAGTTTAAAAGAACTTGTCACATGGAAGGCAACAGAGCTTAGACAATTTGTACTTTATACTGGACCTCTTATATAATATTAAAACCAGTTCTTACTACAGAAAGATATGCTCACTTTTTAAAATTATCTTTAGCCTTAAGAATTCTTTTAGATATACGAGTATATGATTGCAAGCTTAACAACTCATATGCTGAAAATCTTTTGTGTTTGATTCACCAAGGCTATATGATTTGTCCTTCATAACTTACAATTTTCTTTCATTATTGCATATTCATGAAAACACCAAGCTTTATGGATCTCTAGAAGGTATAAACGCATTTAAATTTGAGAACCATTTAAATAAAATTAATCGAAAGGTTAGAAAAGGAGATTGTGAAGCAGTTCAAATTTATAAAAGACATGTAGAAAGTAGTTATAATTTAGAGAAAGAAGGATATGAAGGATATTACATGCTATTGTTAGGATAACTAAAAAGGGAAAAATGTTAAATGTAAATGTGAAAAGCGTTATTTTCTCAGTCCGAGAACCCGATAATTTTTGTTTGGTAGGAAATAACATTCTTAAGATTACTGAAATAAACAACTGTAATAATAGGCCAGTTTTTTTTTTTGGAATGGCAGTAAACTTGACGCAAGCTTTTCTTTGACCAATTAGGTTTAGGTTGATATAGCATTTGATGACAAAATTGCGTTTTCAGTAAACGATATACTTCAAAAAATGATATGTTTTACGTAATTCTGCGTCCCTCAGCTTTTTTGTCTGAGAACTACTTTTCATCTGAAAATTCACACAATTGAATAATTCAACATCATGTAAGTAGAGCATAATTAAATACAATATCTATCAATAACAATATTATTTTTAGTGCAAAATGATCCCAGATTTGACGAAATTACGGATATTTTACTTGATATAAAAAATAAAACCGATTATTAAAGACTGAAGTTGTGGAAGTTGTTGTAATTGGAAGTGGACGTGAAATGGAAAATAGAAAACTTCACAGTACCAGAAGGCAACACACGTATGATTTGCCAGATTTCAGAAGCCTTCCTCTCACCGACATAAATGAAATTGTCAACTTTGTTAACGACGTACAGCAGAATAGTGAGAAATTATAACAATTAGTAAGTATTGTATACACCTGGCCCTCGCTTAAAACGGGGGTTACGTTCCTAGAAATCTATCTGTTAAGCGAAACATGGATTTAGTACAAAATAAGGGGTTACGTTCGCAAAATTCAAAATTGGCGGCAATAAATTTTTTTATTGTTCAAATTTTGTCTGTTTTTATTAAATGTTCATACATATGTTCAAAATTAACCAAAATTTGCCTTTAATATATGCATAACATTCATATTTTCAAAATTAAATGTTGGTATTAAATTAAAAAAGTTGCTTCATATAATCAATTAACAGGTTAAACTTTATAGAAACTTAAAAAGGTTTAAAAGTAAGGAGATCATATAGTTAAATTCATATGTCGATGCCAGATGATGGCAGGTGTGACCACTCAAAACAGCTGACAGTGTGGTCGCGATCGATTGATATCGATAGTGACAAAGATAGACCTTGTCAGACGCGCAGTCACACTGATCTAGTTTATCCTCATGTTGGTCACCCTGCCCTCTTTTAGTGCTTTTCTACATAACATATGTTCTGCTTTCGCTGACCTGCACAACAAGTGCATTTTTCAAGTGTGCTATAAAAGTAATTGTTAAGTTTAAAAGTTAAAGTGTTTATTTACTTATCCGAAGACGCCCCCCTACACATCATATCAAATTTGAAATGTATTTGGTGGCATTTATAGCTTAAGCCAGTTTGCTTTAACATGTTTTCTCAATTCTTATCGAAAAATCGTGTAAGAACGAGGTTTTTAGCGTGTTAAAAGGGGGATGGAAGCAAATTTGTAACCGTGTAAGACCGAGTTCGTGCAAAAAGAGTCCGAGTTAAGCGAGGACCAGGTGTATATGAATCAATTTTAATATGTTTTAAATAACCAAATTTTCAGAAACAATTTATAGAGAAAACTGGGGGAGAAGGACCAACTCCAGCTATTCAAAAAGTATTTTCCGACGAATTGGCTACAAATTATAGTTGGAAAAGCACCAGCACAAAGCCAAGCTGAACACGTAAGAAAGCTACAGTCGAGTGTGCTCGACTGTGATATACCCGATACCCATAATCTCAAAATATTAAAAAACAAGTAAGAAAGCTACAGTCGAGTGTGCTCGACTTTGAAATACCCGCTACCCATTTTGAATAAAAGCAAAATATTACGGTAATAATCTCAAAATATTAAAAATAAATAGGCATGTATTTTCGACCGGGTGGTTAAAAAAAAAAAAAAAGTTTGCACTTCGAGCGGGTTCGAACCCGGGCACCACAACATGCGCGGCTTGCACTCTACCACCTGAGCTATCGCATTGCTTACGAACCCCCTATGCATACAGATGGTAATATAGACGTATACGCATACATACATACAATACATACATAGCAGGCGGTTTTGCTCATACAAAATATTTCTTTAATAAAATCCACAATTTTTATTTATAATTGTTGTAAATACGATTAAAAAAAAATAAAAAAAAAAAGTTTGTACCCGAGCGAGCTCAAACCCGAGACCCCCGACTACCACAACACGAATATGCTTGCACTCTACCAATAGAGCTGTCCCAGTGCCTCTTGCATACAGATACAAATATAGAGGCGAGCATGTACATTAGGGCGGGTCAATTTTTTTTTCGCAAATCGTCCCCCGTAATTGGAATCTACGAAGAATTCTAAGAAAATTTCACCATGAAACCATGTGTCTAAATGAATTCCTAGTCCGCGCGTGAAGCTTAAAGATTGCACTATAAGGTAATTCGAGGTATTTAAGGCATTTTAATGTATTTAAAAAAAAAATACGCATTTTCCAATTATGTTGGAGTCAATTCTGATTCATTTTTTTACAACAAATTTTATAATTTTTTTTTAAATTTATTTAACTTATAATCATTTTTTTTTAATTCAACAAAAATGAGCCAAACTAGCCATGTACTGAGCCTCATATAAGAAAGTACTTTTAACGAAGTAAGGTATCGGTCTGAAAATTGAAATATATATTCAAGCATTTTAAGCAACTAAATAAAAGTAGGCGTGGCATGATAAAAGGCGGAATTTCATTTTATTTTTTATTATAAATTATGCCCGCAAAGTCAAGGAATATCTTCTTTTTTTTTCTTTTCGCTTCTTTTTTTGTTGTTGTTGTCCAACCAGATTCTTTGGTGTTTATCGTTAACATAAATGAGTGTCACACAGACTCAATTGGCTAAGATTGATTTTAGGAACTTCTTCTGCTTTCCGATAAAATATATAATTTCGTTCATTTTTTGGTTTTGCGTACGAATTGATTAATTTTTGCAATTATCACAACAGAAAACAAAACAGAAAAAAATTCCAAAACCATTCTTAGCTCTAATTAAAGTACTTATCTAAGAGCTATAAAAATAAACTTCTTATTTTAAAAATTGTTTTCAGTTTATGTTATTTTTCAATGTAAAGAGTCTCTCACGAGACAAATTCCGTCATGGAATTACCCATATTAAAAAAAAAAGTAAGAAAGTAAGAAAGCTACAGTCGAGTGGTGGTCAACTGACAACTCAAAATAGACTGGTATTAATTTCAAGATTATACCAAATACATACATATGTAGGTATATATCGTAAATATTACTAAAAATATATACCAAGGTTATATTTGGTATATATGATATAATACTACATTCAAAATATACCATCGAGTGCAGACTACTAAAAATAGAGCAAAATACAAAAAAAAGACCAGCTTTAAATGTTCTTTTAATATTCTGTATTTAACAATATACTTTTCAGTCTCTAGCTGTTTATATAATATATATGTAAGTACATATAATAATAAAAGTGCGAGTGAGGAACAAAAATGCGACAGCAAGTGAAGCCAATTTTACCAACGAGCTGGTCGTCTACTTGCGTGCGCCCTTCTCGATAAGTAAGTTCGAGGTCGTCAAGTGGCCGGCACGACTAGCCTCGCTAAGAGGCGTACGTTTGTCATCCGTTGTGTGCTCCAAATTAGCGCCATAAGAGAGGAGCACACTAGCCGCAACGGTATGTCCTTTCTTACACGCAATCACTTAAAGCAATCTCCATTAGAAAATGCTAGATATTGTATCACAATGTTCCTTAGATTACATGCACGTCATATGTTTAGGCGTGATGCAGACATTGTTGAATGCACGGGTATCAAAAAGGGTGCAGACTTTTCCTTAACATCGCGGAAAATCGAATCCATTTCAAAAGAGTTGCATTTTAATAGAAATAACATGACAAGGAAACTTAAAATAAAACCTCGAAGTTTAAAAGAACTTGTCACATGGAAGGCAACAGAGCTTAGACAATTTGTACTTTATACTGGACCTCTTATATAATATTAAAACAAGTTCTTACTACAGAAAGATATGCTCACTTTTAAAAATATCTTTAGCCTTAAGAATTCTTTTAGATATACGAGTATATGATTGCAAGCTTAACAACTCATATGCTGAAAATCTTTTGCGTTTGATTCACCAAGGCTATATGATTTGTCCTTCATAACTTACAATTTTCTTTCATTATTGCATATTCATGAAACACCAAGCTTTATGGATCTCTAGAAGGTATAAACGCATTTAAATTTGAGAACCATTTAAATAAAATTAATCGAAAGGTTAGAAAAGGAGATTGTGAAGCAGTTCAAATTTATAAAAGACATGTAGAAAGTAGTTATAATTTTAGAGAAAGAAGGATATGAAGGATATTACATGCTATTGTTGGGATAACTAAAAAGGGAAAAATGTTAAATGTAAAATGTGAAAAGCGTTATTTTCTCAGTCCGAGAACCCGATAATTTTTGTTTGGTAGGAAATAATATTCTTAAGATTACTGAAATAAACAACTGTAATAATAGGCCAGTTTTTTTTTTGGAATGGCAGTAAACTTGACGCAAGCTTTTCTTTGACCATTGAGTCGAATAATTTTCAAAATATATTGTGCGGCTGATATAGCATTTGATGACAAAATTGCGTTTTCAGTAAACGATATACTTCAAAAAATGATATGTTTACGTAATTCTGCGTCCCTCAGCTTTTTTGTCTGAGAACTACTTTTCATCTGAAAATTCACACAATTGAATAATTCAACATCATGTAAGTAGAGCATAATTAAAATACAATATCTATCAATAACAATATTATTTTTAGTGCAAAATGATCCCAGATTTGACGAAATTACGGATATTTTACTTGATATAAAAAATAAAACCGATTATTAAAGACTGAAGTTGTGGACCTAAAGCTTTCTATTACATAATTGGAAGTGGACGTGAAATTGGGAAAATAGAAACTTCACAGTACCAGAAGGCAACACACGTATGATTTGCCAGATTTCAGAAGCCTTTCCTCTCACCGACATAAATGAAATTGTCAATTTTGTTAACGACGTACAGCAGAATAGTGGAGAAATTATAACAATTAGTAAGTATTGTATACACTGGCCCTCGCTTAACACGGGGGTTACGTTCCTAGAAATCTATCTGTTAGCGAAACATGGATTTAGTACAAAATAAGGGGTTACGTTCGCAAAATTCAAAATTGGCGGGCAATAAATTTTTTATTGTTCAAATTTTGTCTGTTTTTATTAAATGTTCATACATATGTTCAAAATTAACCAAAATTTGCCTTTATATATGCATAACATTCATATTTTCAAAATTAAATGTTGGTATTAAATTAAAAAAGTTGCTTCATATAATCAATTAACAGGTTAAACTTTATAGAAACTTAAAAAGGTTTAAAAGTAAGGAGATCATATAGTTAAATTCATATGTCGATGCCAGATGATGGCAGGTGTGACCACTCAAAACAGCTGACAGTGGTGGTCGCGATCGATTGATATCGATAGTGACAAAGATAGACTTGTCAGACGCGCAGTCACACTGATCTAGTTTATTCTCATGTGGTCACCCTGCCTCTTTTAGTGCTTTTCACATAACATATGTTCTGCTTTCGCTGACCTGCACAACAAGTGCATTTTCAAGTGTGCTATAAAAGTAATTGTAAAGTTTAAAAGTTAAGAGTGTTTATTTACTTATCCGAAGACGCCCCCTACACATCATATCAAATTTGAAATGTATTTGGGTGGCATTTATAGCTTAAGCAGTTTGCTTTAACATGTTTTCTCAATTCTTATCGAAAAATCGTGTAAGAACGAGGTTTTTAGCGTGTTAAAAGGGGGGATGGAAGCAAATTTGTAACCGTGTAAGACCGAGTTCGTGCAAAAAGAGTCCGAGTTAAGCGAGGACCAGGTGTATATGAATCAATTTTAATATGTTTTAAATAACCAAATTTTCAGAAACAATTTATAGAGAAAACTGGGGGAGAAGGACCAACTCCAGCTATTCAAAAAGTATTTTCCGACGAATTGGCTACAAATTATAGTTGGAAAAGCACCAGCACAAGCCAAGCTGAACACGTAAGAAAGCTACAGTCGAGTGTGCTCGACTGTGATATACCCGATACCCATAATCTCAAAATATTAAAAAACAAGTAAGAAAGCTACAGTCGAGTGTGCTCGACTTTGAAATACCCGCTACCCATTTTGAATAAAAGCAAAATATTACGGTAATAATCTCAAAATATTAAAAATAAATAGGCATGTATTTTCGACCGGGTGGTTAAAAAAAAAAAAAGTTTGCACTTCGAGCGGGTTCGAACCCGGCACCCACAACATGCGCGGCTTGCACTCTACCACCTGAGCTATCGCATTGCTTACGAACCCCTATGCATACAGATGGTAATATAGACGTATACGCATACATACAATACATACATAGCAGGCGGTTTTGCTCATACAAAATATTTCTTTATAAAATCCACAATTTTTATTATAATTGTTGTAAATACGATTAAAAAAAAAATAAAAAAAAAAAAGTTTGTACCCCGAGCGAGCTCAAACCCGAGACCCCGACTACCACAACACGAATATGCTTGCACTCTACCAATAGAGCTATCGCAGTGCCCTCTTGCATACAGATATAAATATAGAGGCGAGCATGTACATTAGGGCGGGTCAATTTTTTTTTTCCGCAAAAATCGTCCCCCGTAATTGGAATCTACGAAGAATTCTAAGAAATTTTCACCATGAAACCATGTGTCTAAAATGAATTCCTAGTCCGCGCCGTGAAGCTTAAAGATTGCACTATGTCCATAAGGTATTTCGAGGTATTTAAGGCATTTTTCAAGTATTTAAAAAAAAAATACGCATTTTCCCAATTATGTTGGAGTCAATTCTGATTCATTTTTTATACAACAAATTTTATAATTTTTTTTTAAATTTATTTAACTTTATAATTTTTTTTTAAATTCAACAAAATGAGCCAAACTAGCCATGTACTGAGCCTCATATAGAGAAAGTACTTTTTAACGAAGAAGGGTATCGGTCTGAAAATTGAAATATATATTCAAAGGCATTTTAAGCAACTAAATAAAAGTAGGCGTGGCATGATAAAAGGCGGAATTTCATTTTATTTTTTATTATAAATTATGCCCGCAAAGTCAAGGAATATCTTCTTTTTTTTCTTTCGCTTTCTTTTGTTTGTTGTTGTTGTTGTCCAACCAGATTCTTTGGTGTTATCGTTAACATAAATGAGTGTCACACAGACCCAATTGGCTAAGAATGATTTTCAGAACTTCTGCTTTCCGGATAAAAATATATAATTTCGTTCATTTTTTTGGTTTTGCGTACGAGATTGATTAAATTTTGCAATTATCACAACAGAAAACAAAACAGAAAAAAAATTCCAAAACCATTCTTAGCTCAATTAAAGTACTTATCTAGAGCTATAAAAATAAACTTTCTTTTATCTTATAAAATTGTTTCAGTTTATGTTATTTCAATGATAAAGAGGTCTCTCACGAAGAGCAAGAATTCCGTATGGATTTACGCGCATTATATAAGATAGAAAGTAAGCAAAGTAAGAAAGCTAACGGGTCGGTGTTGGGTCAGACTGACAAACTCAAAAAGACTGGGGTATATTAAATTTCAAGATAATACCAAATTACATACATATGTAGGTATATAATCGTAAGTAATACTAAAATATACGCGAAGGTTATAATTTGGTTAGTATTGATATAAATATACTTCAAAATATACGCATCGAGTCGACTACTAAAAATTACCAAATGCAATATTCGGTATATTTATTTCAGTAACAATTAAAAATATGCTTTCTAGAGCAAAATAAAAAAAAAAAGACCAGAATTTAAATGTTTCTTTTTAATATTCTGTATTTAAAACATATTTTTTTCTCGTCTCTAGCTGTTAAGAATATATATGTAAGTACATATAATAATAAAGTGCGAGTGAGGAACAAAAATGCGACAGCAAGTGAAGCCAATTTTACCAACGAGCTGGTCCGTCTACTTGCGTGCGCCCTTCTCGATAAGTAGTTTCGAGGTCGTCAAAGTGGCCGGCACGACTAGCCTCGCTAAGAGGCGTACGTTTGTCATCCGTTGTGTGCTCAAAATTAGCGCGCATAAGAGAGGAGCACACTAGCCGCAACGGTATGTCCTTTCTTAACACGCAATCAGAGCGCCGTGTTCTCCATTTTCCATCACTATGCATCCACAGCCGCATCGTTCTCCAATAGCAATCTCACCATTCTCTGGTCCCCTTGCCAGCTGGGCCATCATGAGATATGTGTTGGCATTTGAAATGCCCCATTAATGTTGCCGCCGTGCCTCAATGAGCAAAGTGGTAACCTCAAGGTCACTATTGGTAATTGAACATTCGGAGTGGCGATGGCAGTGGAAAGGTGGAGACTATTGACTTCCGCACCGTTGTCTAATAATAACTCCGCTACTTCCACTTGGCCACCTGTTGAAGCCGCTGAAAGAGCGAAGTTCAAGTCACAGCGCCAGCTTCCAGTAGGGAATACACCACCAATCAATATGACCCTTGTAATAGCCACTGACACAATGCACTCTCGTTGTGCTCATTGGAGCGGGTGGTTGATGTGAGCTCCACGCTCGAGAAGTACCATATGAGAGAGACCATTAAACATTAAGATTAACATCAGCAGATTACAGTGTGAGAGTAGTTTTTACATTCTCTATACGTCACACTCGATATCTAACCTGGGCTACTTCACATGGCCGCCACATGCGGCCTTCATCAGCGGTGTATGTCCAACCACATTGACTGCTCATTTAATGCAACCGTGGTTAGCAGTGGCTATTTACCACATCAAGATAACCGCCCGCGCGCGCTGAGCGCCGTTTCCCATTTTCACACTTTTATTTACATTAAAGTTGTTCCGGAGCATCAGTACGGACAATATCCAATGACCCAGATTCATCTTCTTGGAATGGAAACATTTTTCAATAAATATGTCTGTCACGCAGCAGAAAATGAAATCACAATTGTGAGAAATATTTGACTAGGTGTTGTTGAAAATATCATATATCAATATATCGATATTTTTATTTTATAAAAATAAATATTTTTTATCGTAATATGATTCTTTCCCCTGCATATATCCGAATACGCGATTTTTTTTTGATATATTTTTGATATTTCCTAATTGGTCACTTTGATTTGACTTACATCCGTGAAGATGAGCGCGGCAAAAGTTATTTTTACTGAAGTCAAAGAAATCCATTCTGCAACTGACCTGCAACATTTGCAGTAGAATTTGTGAAAGACGCAGCGCAACTCGTCGAAACCTTCTGGCTCATATCTTAACAGACATCGGAGACGCATATCTAAGTGTACAAAGTATTAAATATAAAAGTGTGTGTGTGTATTTCAGCCGATTTCCGTATTTCACATTCGGGGAAATCACACATACATACGTGTGTCTGATGTTTTTCTGGGGAATTTGTGTATTACGTGTAAGAGATTTTAATAGGCGAATTAAAATCGCGATTGTATATGTTTTTATGCAGATGCATATGTTGATATACACAAAAAATATAATTATATACTTTATATACATATATATAATTCTACTTTTATTACATTTTCAGAAATCGACAAAGTTGACCAGCTCAACAAAAAGCATTGAGAAAATGTCGTTAGAGACGCGTTTAAGTTTTCGTCCCTGCTACAGTAAGTATTGTTGCATCTTTGCTTTTATATTATTGGATTAAAACATGTTTTAACGTTTTAATGAAAAATGATGATATCAGGAGGCGATCGTGTTTATGATCTGCAAAGACAATTTGCCTGTCCGGAGCGTGAAAAAGAAGGATTTACATTTGATGAAAAAATGTGTTCGAGACTAACAAGATTCCAAGCCGGTTCAAGGTAAATGTTTTCGAATTGCATATAATTTGTATTTGATATTTATTTTTACCGTTAACATAATTTTTTACAGGTAACTAATCTGATCGAAGCGAAAATACGACAGCTGTGTAGCTTGGATGAAGACCATTCTTCAAGATGTAAAAGACTTTGCGTTCACCTGTGACGGAGTAACAATCACAAATTCACTCGATCCTACCTAACAGTAACTGCTCACTTCATCAAAGATATTGCCTACAATCGTTTGCTTGCAAGCAGTTAGAATGACACAGGTAAGCGTTTTTAAAAATATCTTAAGGGTTTGTACTTATGTTGTGGTTCGTCAAGTGTCTATGTGTTTGTGTTTTCTATATACAAAAAATGTCAGGGGAAAGAAAATTAATTTTAAATATTACTTTTCAGTATGCAGTATGCAGTCAATACTAGCGAGTATATATGTGTCTTACTGAAGAAGGTGTGTAACGATTTGATATCGAGTGCTCGAAGTGGCGTAGTTTAACTAGAGATAACGCAAACAACATGACAGGCGGCCTCAAATTTATTTTTGGGAAGTGGCAAACACATTTCATGTTTCGCTCATACCATTCATTTGGGTAGTCGACGACGTAGTAAAGGGCATATCATCGTTTTGGATAAAGTACACGTTTGGATAAAGTGAAGAAAATTGTTACTATTTCAAGCGCAGTCCAGCTGCGATGGACATGTTGCCGAAACTTACAGGCCGACGAAGGGAACAGCTGAAGGTCACATTAAAACTCTCGTACAAAGTGTGGACACAGGTGGGAACTCCTGCTGGACATGCTTATTTCGTTCTTAAGTATTTCGAATAAAGTAGCGATAGTCCTAATTAATAGATTCAACAACTGTAAAAAGGATTGCCGGAGATGCTATCGCTTCAGAATTGCGAATTTGTCAAGATTTCTGTGATCTACTTATGCCTTTTAAAGATGCGACAGAAAAAAATAAGTTGGCGAAAAAGTTACGTAACCGTGAGCATGGTAATCCCACTTATATCACTGTTGATGGGACAAAATTCGCAATCATACAAACTAGAGTCGGACGAAGGAATTTTAATAAGGAAGTTTTTATTCAAGGAAGCAGATAAACGTTTTAAAGTTTTTTGCAGAACAACAAAATCTTGTCAAATCGTCTTTGTTGGATCCGAGATTTAAGAAAGTTTATCTTCTCCTCTCACAGCCCTTGAAGCTCTCAAAGGACATTGCTTATGAAATGTCTGAGAACAAAAATATTGAAGAAGTACATAAAATTAAGTTTTAACACACATTAACACTGTTATGAAATACTTTCTTAGTAACTCTTTAATGTTTTATAAAATAATACGAAACCTAAAATAGTTTACTTTAACAATATATTTTTATTTTTATTAAAAAACTTTTGAAACTAAATTAGAATACCATTTATTTACAGCAGACTTAGTGCGGCCTGGAAATGATAACTTACCAGAAGAAGCCTGTTTTTAAAAATGAAGGATTTCTGGAGGCGCATATGAGTCCCATTGCAACGCTTGAACCTTTGGAAGTAACGGAAAACCAGGAGATCAAATTGTTTTTGAGTCTTCCCTTCACTTCATGGGACAGCGACCCAATATCATTTTGGAACTCTCAAAGGAACACATTCCCATGCTATCAAACTGGCATTGGGCTACCTTATTACACCAGGTAGTCAGTACCATCAGAGAGGTTGGCGTCAGCCATAAAATGTGGGTGGTATGTGACACCCGAAGCCGCGCATGACGGACCTTCAATGATAATATTTTTTATCAATTGATATATTTTTGAAAAACGATATATCACTGATACGATATTTTTAAATATCATGCAACCCTAATGTCAATGCACGTGAAAAACCTAGCACCACTCAACCTAGCTATCTGGTCAGAGATATAAGTGGCAATGGGTACTTGTCGGAAACAGTATTGGCATTAAGCTTCACGATAAATCAACACACGACGGTCTGTACCATTTTTCTTGCGGACAAGTAACATCGGACTCGCGAAAGGAGAGAACTGTGTCTTATTATGTTTGCTTTCAACAGCTCTTAAATGGAATGTCTAACCTTTTCTTTTTCTCTCCACACAATTGGTAAGGGTCGCCTCTGAACCGTCTTATTCTGATCAATCAAGCGAATCTCTAACTGTCCGTAGTCAACGCGGCTCTGATGTATACCGTTTATAAAAAGAATTTGAATACCCCTGGTAATATTGAGAGCAGTTTGTCTTTATCCTGTCCATGTAAATCGGTATCGACACCAGCCAGGTCAGGAGTGCATTCGGAGACTACGACAGGTAATACAGACTTTTAGTTAAACATAGTAAGCGCGCTTGATGTAATTGTCACGCGCGATGCCCTGGCTCAAAATTCCCGACCCATCAGAGCTCGTATTTGATATGATTGTCTAAAAACTACGTGAAACAAGATTTTCGAAAGAACGCTCACAAATTAAAACATTCACCAATATCTGTAAAGTGCTGCAAACAGAGTTGCCACCTATACCCCTCAATGTAACTACGTTGTTTTATTCTAGTGCCGGATAATCTCAGTGATGAGTGAAACATTCGGCAAAATTCATAACGGTTGCGGCCAAAGTCTCCGTTCGAAAAATATTGCAAAAATAATTCTCGGAACCTGCGTCCACGTAATGCCGGGAAAACATGTCTGCGAGAGCCAGTGAGATGCGGTGCCTTCCAGTGATTTGCTGAGGGACATTACAAGAGCTCTGCCACACTAGCTGGTTTTCGGACAATAGATGTAGTCGACGTTGAACTGAACACCAGGAGAGAGCGTCTGATTCTGCACGATCAGGGTTGAACTTGGCAGAACAATGTTTTTGGCATCTTTTGGTTCATTTTGAGAGCACTACACTTGTTTTATTAGCTCAGCGAAATTACGATTTTGCATCTCCAAAATTGACAAAAGATTTGTATCATCGCGGCTGGAGGCGGAGGTAATCCCACTTCTGATGACGAGGATTCATTATCCGAGTCTTTGACCCGGACTTTTCGGCAAAACGTGTTTTGGCGCGTGGCATGTTGATTGAATTCACAACTAGACTGACTCTTTAATTCATGCGATCCTTTTCAATTTCCTTCTCACCCTCTAATACACACGCAGCAGTGTGGTGAGTTATGACGAACACTATCTGTCTCACTCACGCCCACGGCCAAACTACGTTGACAGAATTACGTATCTGCCTCGCACGAAAGAAAGGGGAATGCCACAAAGAAATAACACAAATGTGTACCAACAAATAATCGTTATAATTTGAATGTTTAAATTAATCCGCGACATGTATGGACATATGTATATAATTTGAAGGGTGCTTTCATGTAACAATATAAGGTGCAATTGAAAGTACAAGTTTAATAAAATACAAATAAAAAAAAATGAAGCAAGGAAAAATAAGTTCAAGAATATTTCACCCTTCCGTGGCACTTTTAGCTGAAAATGATATATTTATATGTAGTTGAGAAACAAAAGCCCCAAGAAGTAGATGAAAGCTGGACAAAGGCGATCACGAGATTAAGAATTAAAGTAAGGACACAAGTAATAAAGTTCTGCAAGCTGTATCTGTTACTAATAACAATAAAAGGGCAATTGCATCTGAAATCAAAGTTTAAGGCCAAGCCCCCGAAGAATTTTAAATCCAATTTGAAATGTCACCATTGCGGTAAAAAGGGTCACTTTAAGAAGATTGTTTTAGTTTCAAAGGAGCCTTGAAAATAAAGACAAGGAAAAACAAGCCCAAGTTGGTAATGTCGAAGCAGGTGGATCATTTGCGTTTATGTTAAGGCAGGGCAGTATAAATTATACAGGTGACGCTGATGTATCCTTCATACTGGAACTCGGGAGCTTCAGACCATATGATAACAAATAAAAATTTGTTTTCAACTTATTCAACACTGGATACGCCGATCGAGATTGCATTGCAAAACAAGGTGCATACTAGACATCTGCATGAGACCACTGAAATGAAAGAGACGAATGAAGCGAAAAGGGAAATGACAAATTTGGCACTGCGTAGTGTATTCGAGTAATTCGAGTTGTTGCGTGCAATTCGGGTCATTCTTTTTCTGAGGCCTGCAGTTCAAAGACGCATTCATGGACACCTTATTAAATAAAAGAAGCTGACGAATCTGTATGTATTTGTTAGTCCGCGTTATTTTTATTGTCTTTTTAGTTTAATGTTGTTGTTTTAATATATATTTACAGTTTAATTTATATACAGTTGCAACTTGAATCGTTCGAATTCGCGTCTCAGTTTTCTGAGTTCTCACTTCATTCATCATTCGTTTCTCTTTCTCTATTCTTTGTGCGACTGAGTCGTACGTAAGCGAGTCAACTCACTCACTTCAGTTTGGCTTTGCTTTCAAATTCACTCAATCATTTGAGCATTGTGCATTTGAATGTGATTTTTTTTGCCACTCATGCAGATGTCCACTGCATATCACATATGTATATGCTTCTGCAAAAGGAACAGTTCAAACTCCGCAGCAATCTTAATAAGAATGTTACACTGTTCTGTTCTGCAAAGATGTTTCACAAAATTTACTGTCCGTATCGAAGATGCAAGCTGCAGGCTTCACTGTTGAATTCAATTCAAAGGGAGTAAAATCTCCATGAATGGAAAGGAGTTTTCGGGAAGGTATTTGTAAAAGCATGTATCGATTGTTAATTTTTCAAATTAACCATTAGTTTTATACAACTAACTCTAATATAATCAAAACTATAGTTGTGGCATGAAAGATTAGGACATATTAGTAAGGGGAAAGTTTTAGAAATTGTGCGAAAATAACATGTTTGAAGAAATAGAACTTTTAAGGATATTAAGTTAAATAATGAATTATGCGAAGCTTGCATAAATGGTAAGCAAGCTACTTCCATTTGAGAAAGTTAAGAATAAGGAACATATTAAAAGGCCTTTATTCATAACTCATTCCGATGTTTGTAGTCCAATAACTCCTTCTAGTATTGATGGAAGAATTATTATCTTATCTTTGTCGATCAATATACACATTACTGTGTAACTTAATTTAATGACTTATAAATCTGAGGTATTTCATTTCTTCAAAAGATTTCTTCGCATTTCAACTTAAAAGTTGTGAACCTTTATAAAGATAATGGATGTAGTAGATGTAGATGTAGTGAAAAAGGAATAAGTTACCATTTAACGGTTCCACATACACCGCAATTAAATGGGAGTATCCGAACGCATGATCAGTCCATAACTGAAATGCTAGAGCAATAATATTAGTGGATCTAAATTGAATAAAAGTTTTTGGAGTGAAGCTGTTTTAAACAGCAACATATTTAATCAATAGAACTCCAAGTAGAGGCGTTTCAGGATAAGAAAACTCCATTTGAAATGTGGCACAACAGAAAGCCGAAATTGAATATTTAAAGATATTTGGTTCAAGCCATATATGTGCATGATTAAATGCGGAAACGAAAATTTGATGACAATCATTCAAATGTATTCTGGTTGGTTATGAACAGAATGGCTATAAGTTGTGGGACACAAATCAAAGAAGTTTTTGGTTGCTAGAGACGTGGTTGTTGATGAAACGAAAGTGGAGAATACTAGTACTGTGGAAAATGACTCAGAGTTTCAGAATGAAAGTATGGAACTGGTAGAAAGTATTCAGAATGATAGTATGAATAATCTACAATTATCCTTCTTAAATGAATTCAGGAGTAGAGGAGTCAAATATCCCGAATGAGAGTACGGATGGAAAATCTGATCAGTTTGAATCAGATAAACAGACTAGTGACTTGCAAAAATGCGATCCAATTGTAATTATTGGTGAAGGATTGCCTAGTAAGCAATTAGAAGTAGATGAAGTCAGAAGAAGTGACAGATTTGAAAGATAAGCCAAGAACACCTTATCGGTTACTGAACAATTGCTTAATGATGCGCACGCATTTTGTGATGATATTCCAAATAACTTCAATGATATTCAAAATAGAACAGACAGACAGTGGGAAGAAGCCGTAAAAGAAGAATTAGATTCGCATTTTTATAATCAAACTTGGACTGTAAGTTAATCAGCCTAAAGATAAAAAATATTGTTGATTGCAAGTGTGTTTTTACTACTATAAAACTAATGAGCATGGCAAGCAAATCAAAATATAAGGCCAGATTGGTAGCTCGAGGATTACTCAAGAGTATCTTATTAGATTATGATGAGACATTTGCTCCAGTTGCAAAGAATATCCAGTTTTCGATTTATTCTATCCATAGCAAAACCAATTTAATTTGAAAGTACATCTACATATGGATGTTAAAGACTGCATTCCTAAATGGTATTTTAAAAAGAAGAAATCTATATGAAAATTCCAGAGGATTGTCGTATGGAAAATGGTAAAGTCTGTAAATTGAATAAAATCGATTTATGGATTGAAACAAGCGGCACGATGTTGGTTCGAGACATTTGAAAATGTTAAAAGCATGGGGTTTAGTAATTCAGTAAGTGGATAGATGTATCATTTTACTGGACCATGGGGATATCTTAAAAAAATATTTATGTGCTCTCTTGTATGTAGACGATCTTGTAATTGCAACAGAAAGCAATGATACAATGAATAATCTAAAGACATTCTTAATGAGTAAGTTCAGGATGACAGACTTATGTGAAATAGACACTCTCATTGGAATAAAAGTAGAAAGAAGAGATGGTTATTTATATCTTAGTCAATCAGCATACATAACAAATATTTTAAAAAAGTTAATATGGAGGAATGTCATGCAGTCAGTACACCGATTCCAAGTAAATTAAATTATGAAGCTTTAAACTCAGATGAAGAATGTAATGCGCCGTGCCGAAAATCTGATTGGGTGTTTGATGTACTTAATGTTATGTACCCCCGCTGATCTGAGTACAGCCATAAATATTCTAAGTATATATACAAATAAAACCACTTAGAATTATGGCAAAATCTTAAAAGAATTTTAAGATATCTAAAGGGTACTGTTGATCTAAAATTAACTTTTATCAAAAATGAAAATTTCTGACTGGGCAGGAAGTGAATCCGATAGGAAAAGTACGACAGGTTTTATATATAAATTGTTTGAATCAAATGTGATCTGCTGGAATACGAAAAAGCAAAATTCAGTAGCTGCTTCTTCGACTGAAGCGGAATATATGGCTTTATTTGAAGCAGTAAGGGAAGCTTTATGGTTGAAGTCATTAATAACTAGTATAAAATTTGAATTAAATAAACCAATAAAAATACTAGAAGATAATCAAGGTTGCATTAGTATAGCTAATAATCGCACATGCCACAAACGATCAAAGCACATTGATATCAAATATCATTTTACAAGAGAACAAATTGAAAATAAATTAATTATTTTAGAATATATTCCCCACAGAACACCAGGTGGCTGATGTCCTCACGAAGCCGTTGCCCGCTGCAAGATTTTTGACCCTAAGGAGCGCAATGGGTCTCACAAATTAAAACTATTTATAATAATATAATTTTTTTTTTGTTTGATAATTTAGTGATTCAAAAACATATAATATGTTAAATTAAGTTAAATTTTTTTTTTTTTGATTAACCAATGATTTGATTAAAGTTTTTTACTGGGTTTCCCTTAATCCTAGAACTAGTTTGTTTTAATTTGTTTAAAACTATTTCTAGATGAATATGAATCATTATTATTGTTCCCAGAATATACAACTGTCCGAATAAGAATATTATTGTAATACTAAATTTTTTTATTGTTCAAAGTATCTTTTGAGGAGGTGTATTGAAATATACCAATTTGGTATTTCTCATTACAAAAGATTCTTGAACAACCGTGAAACTGGTCACACTAAAAAGTTGTTTCGCTCTCTGCTCTTTAAGCTCTCTTCCTTTTTTGTATTTTTGACATAGACGGACAAGTTGTACAAGTGAAGAAATATAACAAGAATTAATTTAAAACAAAAACAACCACTCGCCTTATTTAATTGATTTGAATCTGGGAAGCCTTTTTACAAATATCAATTAGAAAATACCATTTCGATTTAAAGAATTCGAGTAGAGCCACAGGACAGCGCCGTAGATTCTCTTCGTTTTCGTGCTGTTCGTACTTCTTTTTCTTGTGCGATTGGCATCTGTTTTGACAAGGTCAAAAATATATTAGTAAAATCATTCAACAAGTCTTTGATCTCAATAGCTCTTTACCCTTCCAGACCTTCCACGTGCTGGGAAACATTGGAGTTCTGCGATGCGCCATGAGCTGCAGCCGATGCCCGGCGATGTTTTGGGTCTTCAGCGAAACAGTCCGTTGACAAAAGTTCTTCAAGTCACTGAAAGAACCTGCTCTGCAACTATAACCTTAAGGAAAAGTTAAGTTTTTCAATAAAGCATGAATTTGGTATCTTGCTGTCTTCTGAATATATTATATTTCACCTGACTTATTCACAATAAATAGAAATTTCTCGACTTTTCTAATTCTTTAAATTGGAATAATTTCAAGTTAACGCCCACATGCTCTATGTACACTGTATCTATCTGTATAGTTTATTTTAATAATCCTTTCACATACAATGTGTATGCGTGTATCGTCGGTCTGTCTAACTATACATTAAGTTGTCAATAGGGTTGGGTTGATTCATGAATCATCTTCACTCGATGCAGCATTCGCTGCAATGCATCCTAGCTAAGCGCCTGTGAGGAGTACCAAACGGGCGAATCGGGCACACAAGATACAAAACGCCTACTTACTAGGGTCTGAGTTGCTTTGGCTGACAATCTGGTATATTGAGCCGTCTATGGTATATTTTGAATGCGGTACTATATCGATATACCACATAAACCATTTGGTATATTTTTAGCATTTTTGCAGTATATTTGGTATATTTTGAGAATAATAGCGCAAAATATATTGTTTTTTTCAAAATGGGTAGCGGGTATCTCACAGTCGAGTACACTCGACTGTAGCTTTCTTACTTGTTTTTTTTTTAGTTTACTTTTACTCAAATTTTAGTGATGTTTAAATTGAATTTAACAGCTAAAATGTTAAAAATGTATTTCTATCGACAAAATATCGATATTTACTTGGATCGAATAACTTCCCTCAAAAGTTTGCACCTAAATTGGAGCGTCTTGCATCACTAACATTGTGAAATTCGCTTGCACTAAAACAAATTGACGATGCCAAAAGAAGTCTACAAGCTACGAGTGATTTTGGAATTTTTTCCCTGTTTTATTTTTCTTTTTTGATAATTGCAAAAATTTAGCAAAATTCGTATGCAAACCAAAAAATGAACGAATTTTATATATATTTTATCATAAAACAGAAAAAGTTGCTAAAATCAATCTTAGCTTTAATATAGTGCTAACCAAAAAGCTTTAAGAATAACCTTCACTTATTTTTATATCCGCTAACCCATAGAGTAGAAGGGGTATTATAACTTTGTGCCGGCAGCAAAATGTATGTAACAGGTAGAAGGAGGCATCTCCGACCCTATAAAGTGTATAAATATTCTTGACCAGCGTCAACAGCCAAGACGATCTAGCCATGTCCGTCTGTGTGTATGAATATTTTTTTTCGACCAGGCTTTGTTATGTTTGTACGTATGTAGATCAAGTTTAATCAAATTTTTGCCATCAGCGGTGTATGTCCGTTCTTATTGTGATCCTTAACGTTGGCGGCCATGCTTCGGCAGTACTTTCACCACATCCAACTGACCGTCGCGCTGGCAACTATGAGCGGCGGTTTGCCAGTGGCACAATGTTCATTCCATCGGGCTGTTAGTAGCAGTCGAGTGTGCTCGACTGTGAGATTACCCGCTACCCATTTTTAATAAAGGCAAATATTGCGGTATTATGTTTCAAAATATACCGAAATTACTAAAAATACTGAAAATTATACCAAATGGTATGTTTGGTATATCAAATATAGTACACACATTAAAAAATTATACCCATAGACGGCACAATGTACCAGATTGTCGGCCAAGCAGCTAAAGTAGAGGCGTTTTGTCCATACAAAAGTATTTCTTTAATAACTTCCACAATATTTATCTGATCGCAACCCAAGCTACTATAGTATTTTGCTGTCATCACCAAAACTTTAGCTTTACAAATTACGCCTTGTTATTATCGATTTTAATACCCGCTACCCATAAGGGTAGAAGGGTTATTATAAATTGTGGCCGGCAGGAAATGTATGTAACAGGTAGAAGGAGGCATCTCCGACCCCTATAAAGTATATATATTTCTTTGATCAGCGTCAACAGCCGAGATGATCTGGCCATGTCCGTCTGTGTGTCTGTCCGTCCGTCCGTATGAACACCTATGTAGATCTCAGAGACTTATAAAGATAGAGCCATAATTTTTTTCGACAGCATTTGTTATGTTTGCACGCAGATCCAGTTTCTTTCACAAATTTTTGCCAACGCCCACTTCCGACCCCCGTAATCAAAACGAATACAGCGTATTGTAAAGTGAATTGGTATATACAATAATAAGTATAGTATTTATGATTCCTGAAAATTTGGTTGCGATCACGATAAAAATTGTCGAAGTTATTAAAGAAATACTTTTGTATGGGCAAAAACGCCTACTTATAGGGGTATATTTTGAATGCGGTATCTTTATCTCGATATACCAAATTATACCATTTGGTATATTTTTTTAAGTGTTAGATTATATTTGGTATATTTTTAATAATAATACCCAAAATATATTTTCTTAGATATTTTTGTAGTATAATATGTATGTTTGAGAATAATACCGCTAAATATATTGCTTTTTATTCAAAATGGGTAGCGGGTATCTCACAGTCGAGCACACTCGACTGTAACTTTCTTACTGTTAAAAACTCTAATTTAATAAAAGTTTTGACTTTAAACTTTGTTTTCTGTGCATTTAATAACAATAACATGGTAGAAAATAATAAGATAATGTATAACAATATTATTAAGTAAAACAAGTTCAATCTTTTTGAAAGATAAATACATTTTTGGAACTAATTGGTTTAATTAATTTATTTAGAAAATTTTGGAAGTAAATAATTTAATATAATATTAAAAACATAT
>NW_026263510.1:0-71902 GCF_009650485.2 Drosophila albomicans | reverse complement strand
GAGAAAAGAAGCTTGTCAATGCAAGTACAAACCTCTGAAGGAAATACATCATATAACGACAGCAAGATAGAGAAAACGATCGGATACGCAGTGCAGAAAAACTAAGAAGATTCAAAAGCTGCAGACGCATATCGAACGATTTAAAAAAAAAAATTGAATTTTGGGAACAATGAAAAACAGGAACAAAGTGCCAATGCTATAAATTATATTAACATGCTCCTAAAAATAATGGAGAAAAGAATTAACTTGTTAAACCCATTTGACGAAGCAAAATTTTGTTTAAATAATCTATAAATAAATAACATAATATCTATTTATAGACTTGCGTTATTTATTTTTTATATTTTTGGAGATTGCTTTAAATTATTTTTCTGGAAAATGAAATAAATATGATTTATGACTAACTGATTCAGTTTTATATTATCTTACAAGTTATGGATTAAATGTAAATTAAGAAGTAAGATATCAACAATTTAATCAAATTCATATAATTTGTATGTTCCAATTTCTACGTTATGCTACTATATTCGAAGTTGTATAGGTAAAGAGTAACATAATATTTAAAAGTCATGGCAAATTCTTGTTGTTACGGAACAATAAAAACATCTTTGACAATTTACATTACAAACAAAATTGTCACGCAGTTGAAAGTGCACGTTTCAATATAAGTCACTGAGCAGCCGAATAAAACCAGCGTAGCATAAAACGACCGGCATGACCGATTCTTTCATCGCAGGGTGTATGATACACATATCCTGCTATCGTATTACATATATAATATAATTATATAACATTATGATAATAATGCTGCGCCACTTTCAACGAACAGGACTTAGGCGCGTCTCAAAAGTTTACTTAACATAAGAAGCATGAAAAATCAATCGAATGAACGAAACTTCGCTGTGTTTAAACAAACAAACATCATCGTTAATTATTCTAACATACACAGGGTTCAATGATTTATAAATTTCCAAATCGGAATATTCTCACAATTGGGGACAATAATTACTATTCGAAAATCCCAGTAGGTTTTTTTAAATGAAACAATAAAAAGCTGAGTAAATTATATTATAATTAATTAAATAAAATTCAATGTTACATTTATACTTTTTTCATATTTTTGTGGATACAATTTGGCTGATGGTTGAAACTTGAGCTTCGCCGTAGTTTTTATGCCTTCTCGTCCAGCAATAAATGATCGAGGCAGTATTTTATTCATACGATTACGGTGTGTTTCCGTTTCATATTCTTCAGAAGTCACTAAATTTGCGCTCGACGAGCATTTAAAACGGAGTATCGAAAACGAGAATAACAATTTTCATATTGGAACAAGTATTCTTCTTTACCCCAGTAACATCAGCATCATGTTATTTGAATTCCAGCCATGCTCACACAAATCAGCTTGCGTGAGTCGCCATTCATCATCTATTTTGTCTGTACAGGAAATTAAAGACAGGAAACGCTTCAGCACAGGCACAGTGATTTAATTTCAAACTGTTTTGAACGTTGTGGATTACAACGGAATATAATAGAAATAAGATCTCCGAAATCAAATGATTGGTAATGTCCGACGTAATTCCATATAAAATTCTTGCATGTTTCTAGGTAGAAATCTGGCATATGCGCACAAGTAAGTTTTCATTTCTTTGCTAAGTTTTTCCTATACTTACTTGAGCCTAATCATTATATTTTTTCTAGCTTAGCAAATGCGTTAATTTTCTTTGAAGTTCAGCTTAAATGTTCCTAGTGCAGTGACTTTATGTAGTTATTTTCATAAATTAGCAGACATGTTTTTTAAAAGATTTCCAATTCGGTTTCCTTGTTGAAGAAGAATGTTTCAGATTGAAACAGGTTATTGAACTCGTATACCATGTAAGTAATAAAATTGATCTAAATAGCAAGTGAAGGTTTTGTTGTATTAGCATTTCTCGGTTAGTCTTGATAGGTAGTGAATACTGTTTCCGTTAAATAGTTTTAGTTCATATGCTACTAATACTATTCTTAATCAACAGAGCTTCACGAAGCCATCGAGTCTGGGGGGCGAGATTTTGTTGAATTTAAAGATTCTTGAATCTTTCAATTTCATTTGTCTCTTGAACTTCTACTGACAGGTGAGCTCCTACAAATGAAGAAGTCATCAACATTTCGGGGTAATTTCAGCAGCTTTTGATATATAATGTATTATTGCAGGAGACTTTTCTAGAGCATGTGAGGGCTCGTCTTAAGACGACATAAACCGAGCAATTGTTTCACATCACTTTCGGGTGTCTGAATAAATCCAATAATTTTCTATGGGTATATTTTTGTAGTAGCATTTTTCAATACAATCATTGAGGTACAGTTGCCGCAGCAGTTCCCGATGACACTTGTCATATCATGAGTTCCAGAAATAAATGCGGCCTTTGATTGTGTCAATCATCGACTGATTGGTGAGTTAAACCACATTGTGTTAAAGAGCTCTGGGAGTTTCTGTAGTTTCATAACATTACAATGAGAAGAAATTTTTTCCGCGTAATTTTTGATTTATTTCTCAAAATGTGTTTCTAAACATTCAGTATATGGCTGTGCTTTTGATCTGTGCAAATTTTATTTTTAGCTATGGTGAGTCCGAAAAATTCTTTACAGAGCGCCCCAAGGTATCCATGAATGATATTGTATATGTATGTCTGTCTAACGCTCCGGCTAGTTTAGTTCGCTTTTTCGCACATTTTATTTTATCTGTCGCTGGGCAAGTAAGTTTGAAATTTTTGGAGCATCTTATTCTAATATTTTCTTCTTATGCGTCTGAATTTCATGTGTGCCAATCAAGGTCACTTTAGCGCTATGATTGAAACCGAGACAGAGTTTAAGTTTGCTAAATCATTTCCATCTCTCGTGTTCGATATCTTTGGCGTAACTGCAGCTAAGAATTTGATTCATGTAAGCACAAATGTTAAAATTTACACGAGCGTTTTTATTTTTGTGTGGCGTGTATTTGAATCGCATGGTCGTCAAGCTACTGAAGTCAACTGCGAACTAAAGAACAGCATTTCCTTCTGTACGGAGAAGTTGAGCCTACCGATGATGCTCAGCCTGTAGATTCTCTTTTGCGTTTAAGCTAAAAAAATAAAAACAAACGTATTAATTTATGAAAATAGATGAATACAGTTGGATATTCACCGCACAAACAAATCTTTGCATTAAGTAAGGTTATGCATTATGTTTATTTACGTAGGATTATTATTATTATATTATTTTGATTTGACCTTTTAACAGAAATTTATCATATTTGCCAAACAGAATCGTATCGTTACTCAGTTTAAAAAAGAAAACGGGAGTCCTCTGATCATTAACAAAACAACTGTCAATCTACTTGTAGTGAAACTAGAGATGTGCTAATACATAATTATCTTAATATATATAGATATATCGATGTCGTGTCGATATATCGAAATATCGATGAACATACTTTCACCGACGCGAAATAAGATTCAAAAAAATGTAAATCTCGCGTTTTCCCACATAATGGCCAGTCCCATAATCCCCAATCAACTTCAAAATCCACTTATGGAATTCCACAAATTGGCAACCCTGAACATACACACATATGAAAAAAATTTAAGAAAAGAAATATTTCCCCGTGGCGTGCTACCGCCACTTTTCCAAAATATCTCTAAGAATTATCCTTCGATTCAATAACCAAACCATAAAAGTTACAGTCGAGTGTGCTCGACTATGAGAAACCGATACCATTTTTAATTTTGAGAACTTTAATTTTATTATTGAATTTCTTCTTAATTTTGAGAACTACTAAGTTTACGAATTTAACATAAAATTTTTAACAGTTGTTACGCATCTGTTGCGCGTCGTCAAGTAGGTATCGCTAGTAGGTAATTTGCGACGAAGACGGATGTTGCTCACCTTGTTAGAGCCTCTCGCAGGTCAGGGTGCAACAGTAGCTGGTAAGACTTTTTCTTCTGTTCTTCGATCACTTATTGACTGGTAGAATGTTTAGTTCAAGATTCTTGACGAGCTTCGTGGAACTTGTCAATATTACTTTTCTGGATTTCCCATACTGGAGCCGTACATCCATAATGTTTAGTACCTGATTCATACAGCAGACTTTATATTCAAGCTAGGGTGACCGAGCGTTGATCAAGCAATGGAGGCTTGCTGGTTTTCGTTAGAAAAAAGTTTGTGGTTTTTTCTTTTGCTCAATGTGCGGCGCCATTGAGTCTCCTGTCGAGTGTACTCTAGTATATGTCACTTCGTTGCTTCGGGAGTAGTTGTTGTTAAACGTTACGCGGAACATTCTGCGCTGTTTAGGGTGAATGGTACGTGCTTGCATTTTTGTCGTTCACTCTTAATTCGCCAATCGATAGCCATTTTCAACATCGACTGTGAAGAGCTAGCTGCGCAGTGCTTGATCTCGGGCATTTTGAGCGGCTAAGAATAGCTGTATCATCAGCAAACGTAGATGTTGTTACTCGTGTGTTGTCGGGAGTCTGCTGTGTAAGGACGTATTAGTGTTGGCCTAACAGTACTTGAGGAACTCCAGCTCCAACAGTGAACTCATTATATATACATTGTTGCCATTCACAACAATTTTCTGTCGTAAAAGGCAAGGACTCTAAAAGCTTATGGTCTTGCGGGAGATTATTGATCTTGTACATTAGACCTTCTAGCCAACTCTATCAAGATGCTTGTGAGAGACATCTAAAAAATACGGTGCAGTACAATACCTCGTTTTTCGAAGCGTTCCGAATTTCTGATGTATCCGGCTTGACCTAGCTCAATTGTTCGTGCTTTCGCGAAACCAAATTTGGGTGTGACGGGAATTCCTTCTGAGTCAAAACGCATTTTTTCAAAGAGTTAGATAACATGAAAGTAAGGCTTATAGTCAATACGACGTGGGGATTGTGTGGTCTTTCCCGCTTTGCTGTCATATTATAAATTGACTTTTCCATCTCACTGGATAGTAGCCAAGTTTGCGATGGCATTGAAAACTGGGTGATAGTGAAACGGCGCAATATGGGAGTGATTCATTTGGGAGTTATGTGATCGCAGCCCGGAGATGTTTATCGGACTCAGTTGATTTTTGATGATGCTAACCGATTTCATTTGGGCGAAATTCGATTTGCTCATTGTGAACTGAGGCTCATATGGATAGTCGGCAAAGTAAACTCACTTGTGGCAGGAATATGGTTGGAAATACATTTTTAAAGTGGTTGGCAAACGTGCTGGCCTGTCTGCATCACTGCGCGCCCAGCCTCCTGTGGGATTTCAATAGGCATCACGGTTTCTTTCGGTGAGCTCAGAGTTGGTGAGCTCTCATAGTGAGTTTTTTGTACTAGAAGTACACAGTTGGTCTATGTGTGGCGTGGACATATGCTTCTTTCTTGTTGTAGAGCTTAGTAGTTCGCGTGAGGCATGTCTTAAACTCTTGCTTTGCAGATGGCGATCTGTGGAATTGCCACTCTCGACGTAGGCGTCGCTTTTTCGAGGACGAGCTGCTCGATTTGTAGATTTGTCTCTTTTCGATTGCTTTGTGTGTTTTATGTTTGAGGTGTTGAAGCTTGGCTGCAGAGACAAGTACAGACTCCCAGTGAATTAAACAAAAGCTGTCTACGTCGGCTTCATTGTTGAGATGGGAACTTAGCTCAATGTGTGAGCTAAGTATACTTTCTGTACTTAATCCAATTGGTTTTCTGTGAGATCAATTTTTATTATTGTTCAATGTTCCTGGATGCCGGAGTAGAATAAACAGTATAGGCGAGTGATCAGATGAAAGATCCGAAAGGCATTCGGCGCTTATCAGATTTTTTGGGAATGTTTTGGTAATCGCAAAGTCTATTAAATCGGGCAGTTTTTTGGGTCTGCCGGCCATATGTAGGTGTGCCAGGAGAAACATAGTCGAGCTTGTTCTTGCGTTGTAATGGCATTGTAGAGCTGCTTTCCCTTTTGGAGTCACGAGACGAGATCCCCAGTGTATGTGCTTGGCATTGTAGTCTCCTGCTGCTATGAAGTGGTCTCCTAGTGAGTTGAAAACTGCATAAACTCATCTTCAGCTATAGCGAAGCGAGGGGGGCAGTATACGGCGGCTAGTGTAAGTTGGTTGCCATTATTTAATTTTATATTTATAGATGTGTCCTGTAGGTAGTTTGTAGCAAATTTGTTATGATAGTAATGCTTAATACGGCTTCTGATTAGAATTCCAGTCCCACCATGTGCTTTACCGTCTGGGTGATTTGTTCCGTAGAAAGTATATCTCGTAGTTTGAAATTTGTATTTGTTTGTAAGGTGTGATTCTGAAAGCAGCATTACGTCGATTTGATTGTCGAGTAGGAATTGAGCTAACTCAAGTTTATGCTGTGAAACGCCGTTAGCGTTCCACGTTAGAGATCCGTAGGAGAGTCATTATTGGATTGTTGTGTAACCAGTATTTGAATCAATAGATTTTTGGTTTCGCAATTAAATCTTGCATAGTTGTGCGCATAAATGACATAAATTCTGTTAGGCTTTGTTGTAAGCTGCATATCATAGCTTCGAAGTTGCTTTTTGGCTGCTCCGGCGATTGATGCTGCTGAGCCATGTTCGGTTCTTGGTATGTGATTGCACAAATTAACTTTTTGTGGCAGGGGTTAGCCGGTCCTGATTTTTAAAGCGCTTGCGTATGTCACACGTTGTCAGAGTTAATAGGTCCTAGTGAGGATCTGGCTGCAGTCGAGAAGAAGACTTCAGGGTTTGATCTGGATACTTTCAAATGTTTTATTTTTTGGTGCGGGCGGTAATTCCATTCTGATGGGATGCGGCTTTTTCAGATCCTTATAAACTGGGCAACCTCTATAGTTAGCAGTGTGATTGCCACCGCAGTTGCCGCACTTTTTCGAGTTACAGTCATCTTTACTCGCTGGGCAGTGTGCGGAGGTCATGAAGCTCTCCACAAACTACACACACGGGCGCAGTTTTACAGTATGACCTGTATGACCATATTCTTGGGCAGTTCGCACATTGTACCGGACCATTGCGTTTGTGCGGTTCTCAACTTGTAATTCGGCGGTGCAGCAGGAACTGAAGATTATATATAGGGTGCACTTCGTATTTCTTCAGGACTCTATTTTCTGCTCGAGCTCAACCTTAAAGAGTGGCTGCGGCTTTCTATCCCTGTTAAGGATATTGAAAGACTGTCTTTGCGCTAAATCCCTTCTCTTGTAAGTGCCTTTGTATCTCTGCAGGCGTTACTTCGGATTCTATACCCTTAAGTACGACTTGCAAACCCTTGCTCCTTTTAAGCTGATTACGTGTAAAATTTACTTTTTATTATCGGTAAGATATTTCGATAGTACTCTGTAATTGTCTTCAGACTTCATTTGAACTTTTGTTTCGTGAAATGTTGCCCTTTACAAGGGGTATTATGTGGAAGTATCCTTGCCAATAAGCTCAATAATTTTGGTTAACGAGAACATTGGAACTTTTTTTCTCGTATATAAATAGGCGGAGGTTTGGCCTTCCTTTTCTCGACTTCAGTAGATTCGGCCGCCTCAACCTCATAGGCGTCTGCCAAGATTTTGAATCGGTTCGAGTTCATGAGTCCGTTTCTATTGCAGCTAGGCTCGCACATTGCCACGGGTTATTTTTGCGTTGAAGAATTTAGAGGGCTCATCTTCCTTTTTAATTGAATGTAGCGATCCATACCAGTCTGCACAGCCGGCTTAGAAAGTTCATTGTCTTGCTCACTGTGACGTGTACACGTATTTTTTGACTATTGTAATCGAGATTGATTAGTTAGAGTCTTAATGTTATGATTTATATTAATTAATTTAATCAATTTTTAATAAAACTAGTACTATTGCGGTCTTTTCAAAATATACCGAAAATACTAAAAATACCAAATAGTATGTTTGGTATATCGATATAGTACGTATTCAAATTAGACGGCAACAATGTTTAGGCCATTGTCGGCCAACAGCAACTAAGAGCCCTAGTAAGTAGGCGTTTTTTGCCCATTACAAAAGTATTTCTTTAATATTAACTTCGACAATACTATCTGATCGATAAACCTAATCAGAATCATAACTACTATATGTAATTATTGGTATATATACTCTAGCTTTTAAAATTACGCTTGTTATTCGATTTTTTCGATTTGAGGGCGGAGTGGCGTGGCAAGATTTGACAAGCTTGATCTGCGTGCAAACACAACAAATGCTGTCGAAAAAATATAGCTCTTGATCTCTTATAGTCTCAGAGATCCAGTGTTTCATACGGACGGACGACAGACAGACAGAGGACAAGGCTGTTCTACACTTACATACATTTCTGCCGACACAAAGTTATAATACCCTTCTAACCCTATGGTAACGGGTACAAAAATCCAGAACCACTTGAGAATTGCAGGCAATTAAGTAAATTTACTGTTTACGTTTTAAATTTATGTAAACAAAACCTGCAATTATGGATACAAATTTGTTAATGGGGACGAACTATTGCATACTTTAAGCTAATCATTCGCAAATAACATAACAAGTAAGAAAGTTACAATCGAGTGTGCTCGACTGTGAGATACCCGCTACCCATTTTCAATAAAACATATATTTTGCGGTATTATTCTCAAAAAATATAACAAACATACGACAAAAATACTACTAAAAATATATCTTATTTTTAAAATATACAAAATATACTACTACTATCGATATAGTACAGCTATTCAGAATATACCATAGACGGCACAATGTTACCAGATTGTCGGCCAAAGCAACTAAGAGTTCTAGTAAGTAGGCGTTTTTTGCCATACAAAAGTATTTCTTTAATAACTTCGACAATTTTTTATCTGATCTCAACCTAATCAGGAATCATAACTACTATAGTAATTATTTGTATATACCAAAATTCGCCACTCTAGCTTTAAAATTACGCTTGTTATTCGATTTTTTCGATTTGAGGGGTCGGAAGTGGGCGTGGCAAAGATTTGAAACAAGCTTGATCTGCGTGCAAACACAACAAATGCTGTCGAAAAATTATAGCTCTATCTCTTATAGTCTCTGAGATCTAGGTGTTCATACGGACAGACGGACATGGCTAGATCGTCTCGGCTATTGATGCTGATCAAGAATATTTTTTATAGGGTCGGAGATGCCTCGTTATCGCGCTTCCAAAAACACCCAAGCCTTTGCTAAAAAGTAAATGTATTTATGTAAATATTACATTGTTTGTTGGAGACCATGTCTCCGCAGCTGTTCAGGTGGAGCCGGTACGTGGTGGGCCATGCCAGCAGCATACATCCTTCGCACTTCTCCAGCACCAGCACGGTTAGATCCCTTTTTACAAGGATGGCAGTTCTCGATCTACTTACCAATGTCGGGACGTACAAATCATAGTTAGGCGACTTCAGCCCAGCAACCGTGTTGCCCGACGCTATCCACGGTTCTTGGACCAAAGCCGCGTAGGCGGACACTTCCTCCGCAACTATAGGGAAAATGACTTTCGCCTTCGGCATGGACGGAATATTATTCCTGTCCACCACGTCAGCTTGGCCCCTCCCACAGTCCGTCCAGTTTGGGTACGGTCGTTTGCAGCCACTGTAATGTTGGGTCGTCCTTGCATGTCAGGATCTTGACACCATTTCAACCAGCCAGTGCCTTCGAATGTAGGCATTGAACTGTCTGGGACATTCTCCATCCTGACAAACAGTGCGTCGACCAGCTTACTATGGGTCAACCGCCACCGCTCTGCAGACATTTTCCCATTAGGGTCCCCTCTGTCTATGAGAGCAACGGCGAGATGCCGCCTGGAAGTTTCAGCAACCGTTGCTCTCTGTCTCGTCTTGTTCGTGTCCGTGTTGGTGGAGGCAGGTGCTCGCAGCCCTCTGCTTACTGGGGCCCTTTTTTTTATTTATTTGGACGTTGACGTTCTAACGGCAGTACCATCAAGTGGCCCAGCGATACCAAGCACGGGCTTGTTGACGCGCGGACAAAACAAAATAAATTTGTGAACAGCATGCATTAAACGAAAACCGCGAATAAATATTAAAAGACGCTGGACAGCTAATTAAATTAAATTAAAAATATGTTAGAATATATGTATAATAAGATAAATAACAATTAAATACTCGATAAATAAGCTAATAATAAGGTTTTAGATTTACTAGAGAAAACTACGTTATTGAGATTATTATAGTTCACACACAGAATACGGAAGAGATTATGGCAAGCAAATTTAGTAGATCTACATGAAATGAGAAGTGGAAGAAAATTCCTAGTGATCCTGACAGGAACTGCAAAACTAATTTGACTTAACAGCTCCAAAGAGTCTATTTCACCATTAATTAGTCTCTGTATAAAAACAGCACCTTGCATAGTTCTACGGTCAGAAAGAGAAGGAAGGTTTAGTATTAAAAGTCTACTGCGATACGGTGGTAATCTAATATTAGGATTCCAATTTAAACTACGAAGAGCAAATAATAAGAATTGTTTCTGCACCGATTCAATCCTATCTTGATAAACCCTATATACTGGGGATTCCAGACAAGAGATCCGTACTCAAGGATAGGACGAACCAGTGAGATGTATAAAGTCTTAGTGATGTAAGGATCATTGAACTCTTTCAACCGGCGTTTTATAAATCCCAGAACACCCATGGCCCTATTTACAGCAGACAGAATATGTTTATCGAATTTTAGTTTTGCATCAAACAGAACCCCTAAGTCATTCACACCTTCAATTCGCTCAAGAGGAGTATCATATAACACATAGTTATTTAACTGGGAAGAACCCCTACAAAAGGTCATAAACTTACACTTATTGCAGTTGAGATGTAACATATTTACTCTGCACCAAGATTCTAGACGATTAAGGTCACATTGTAACAGTGAGCTCGCAAGACTACCATTAAATGTCAGGCAAAGCTTAACGTCATCGGCGAACATAAGTACACGGGAATGCTCAATAACAGAGGGAAGATCATTTATGAACAATGTGAACAATAGAGGACCCAAATGACTGCCCTGGGGCACACCAGAAGTGACTTGGACACATTTAGATACAAAACCATTATAATACACATTCTGAATTCTGTTGGAAAGGTATGAGGATATCCACTCAATTAGGCTATGAGGAAACCCTAAAACATTAAGCTTATACAGTAAGAGGTGATGATTAACAGAGTCAAAAGCCTTACTAAAATCGGTGTAAATAACATCCGTTTGCATTTTATTCTCGAATCCTTTAATTACAATAGAAGAGAACTCCAATAAGTTAGTAGAAGTGGATCTAAACTTCACAAACCCATGTTGGTAAGGTGAAATTTATAGATTTACACAGATGTTGCAGTTGAAAACAATTAAAAAGCGGTTTACAGATACTACCAGCACAATACCTCAGCACACAACTAGGTACTCCATCCGGACCTGCCGAAAAAATAGGTTTTATAGCTAATAGTTCCGTTAAAATAGAGCTTTCAGTAATTAAAGGACCAAAAATACAATTAGATGAATTTAACTGATAAGGATAAGAAAAGGAATTTTGAGAACTTGGGACAGAATATGTAGTTTGGAAAAAGTCCGCAAATAAATCGGCAACATCATGACCATTAGAGACTGTCATATTCTCCAAAGACATAAATGCTGGTGATGACGCGGATCTACGCTTCGAATTAACGAAGTCGTAAAATCGCTTTGGATCACGCTGAAATCTTATTCTGCACCTACTCAAATAATTGTTATAGCACTCATTGTTATGAGTGCGAAAAGCAGCTTGAGCGTTTGCTTGGGACTCTCAGCGGACCGTTGGCGCTTGCTTGCCATGGACTCCACCTTATAGTTGGCAGGGCCGGTAGAACCGGTCTGCACTTTAGTGTCTTTTGGAAGGGGCTAAGTTGGTTTTCCCGCATCCACGTGTTGGCCCAGGCAAGCCTCTCCTAATCCTTGACGGACAGGTTTGCTACGCCACTAAGTCTTGCGTGAATACGGGTCGCCGCCTTATTTTTGGCCTTCTCCTTCAGCCCTCCCGTACCCCGCTGCGCAACCTTGGAGGTGCTGGCGATAGGCTGAGGTGACTGAAGAGGAAGACGTTCCCCCTCCACCGTAGAGATTGGCGCAGCGCTCTTTTGGTCTGAGTCGGTTAAGACCACAGCACCCGCGCGCACCAACCTCGAGTTTTTGTTGGTGGCAGTGTTGTTGCAACTGATTCGGCCTGCTCCCACCGCATCAGAGGTGTGACCGCTGACGACACGCAGAGAGGATCTCTCCCCCCGTGGCCGCCGGTGGTAGCAGTCACGCCTTCCACCGACGTTTGAGCTGACATCCCAGCTCGAGTTGAGTTTGTTATATGCTCCATTCTGAGACATACATATTTGCTAATTTTATTCATGGGAGCCCCCATAGTGTTTTCAGTCTGACCGCCAGACACCTCGTACCATGGATTTTGCTCCTTATCTCCAGACAAATGCCCGAAAGATAAGGAGCAGAGTCCTCAGCTAGGATCTGCAGTACCTGAAACATCGACGTATAGTAGAGATCTGCTACCCGTTGACAATGAGGGAATACAGATCCTACCCAGGCAGCACCCTCGGGGAGGGTTCAGCAGAGGATTTTTGCCAGCCAATATATATTAATATTATTAAAATTTAATGTTTAGGTGTCGTCAATAAGTACTTTACTGTAGAAAAAAGGAACAGTGGAGTCAACCATTTTTAAGCTTTAGTACAGTTAGAGGCTGGGACGCATTGTCCATCGCAAACGGTCTCAGACAGGAGTTAAAGCGTTTAAAAACTGGATATAAATAATTTAATTGGCATCGAAACAGATAACGCAAGTGTGATGATTGGGAGCAAGAACAGCGTTTACACAGAACTAAAGAAGGATGCACCATCTCTTATCCTAATAAAATGTGTTTGTCATTCGGTGCAACTAGCAGTAAACTACGCTTGTAAGCACTTTTTTCGAGATGATTTGGAATTTTTGACTTATGAAACTCATAATTGGTTTTCAAAAAGCTCAATTCGTCAGTCGCTATATAAAAAAATATATGAGTCTATTAATAACAAAAAGGTATTTTTAGTAGAAATGAATGTCTGTTTTATATGTGTATAGTCTATCTTTTTATGTATTAATATTTCTAAATCATTAAAAAAGTCTAGTTTCTACTAATTCCACGTGATTGTTTAACAATGTTAAGTGTTTAATACTTGTAGAAGTGATAGTCCCAAAAATATGTAAATATAATAAAATTAATTAGCATATTTTTAATTAAAGGCCCCTCTTAAAATTCCAAGGGTTTTTGATACTAGATAGTTATCCATTGAAATGGCAGTAACTCGAATTTTAGACCAATGGAATGAACTGAAAACTCTCTTCGGAATTGCTGCTATGAGTGAAAAATGCAAAACAGCTAAGATCCTGTACGAATCTTTCTGCGAAAAAAAACTATTTGTACTTGGTATTTTTAAAACCTATATTGCAGGACATGCAAAAAATCAACTTGTGCTTCCAAAGTAATTCGGCTAATGCGACGATGCTTTTGAGTGATCTTTTACTCGCTATCAGATCATTACGACAGAAAATAATTCCTCCTGATATTGATGTTGATATTATTAACGATGATGACTTCGAAAAGCACGGCACAAGCGATTTAGGCCTCGGCTACGACTTTGAAAAAGAAGTCAAATCAATTAAAATAGAGTCCGTCGAAGAAACAGAAATAAGATAGTGATGTTCCGGTTTTGTAGTAGAGCTGACCAAACAGTTGAAGCTAAGGTAAATATTATCTTTATTTTTATTTATATTTTGTAGTAGATAATTTGTTTTTTTTTTTCAATTTCAGGCTCCCAGACAATTTTAACATTTTAAAACAGATTGATGCATTCTCTGTTGAAAATATTTTGAAAATTAAAAGAAACAAATCTCTCCAAACCTTGAGTATTTTGGTACTCCCAACATAGATAAAATTGAACGACTGCACAACGACATAACCCTGGTAGAGTGGGAAAATTTCGATGATACAGTTAAGTTCTGGGCTGAAGTTCAAAAATACCGGGATTCTGGCGGAAACTTCCGTTTTCAGGAATTGGCTTCAGTTGCTCTGCAAATGCAGTCCGTGCCTTGGTCGAATGCCGACGTCGAGCGGGTATTCAGCCAAGTATATTTAATAAAATCCAAAATTCGAAATAGCATGAGCGTTGAACCGTTAAACGCTATACTAACTATAAGGTACATATTTTAAATTTATTTTTATTTTCAAATTAAAAATTTAATTTACTTAAATTTTTAGGTATGGGCTGCGTCGACACAATAAGTGCTGTTTTAACTACAATGTACCACTCAGCTGCCTATCTACAATTGAAGAAAATAAGTTTTATCCAACCGATGATGACAATATTGACGACATCTTAAATATACTATAGATCTTAATTTTTGTACATTATATTACTTAGTTTTAAAATTGTTTCAGTTGATGTTTTTTTTGTTTTTTCACTGTAAAGAGTATTACCCATATATTTTATGTTAAGTTAAGAGGAACTGAGGGTTTATTAATCAAAAACATACAGCACATTGCCCTATAAAAATCAGATTTTTTCTTAACTTTTTCTCTGGTATTCCGCTCTTTTCAGCTTTTTTTTTCGTTGATCCAGCATGTTTTACTCAGAAAAAAAATGACACCACTGCCTGATACAGCTCGACAAATGAGCAGGTGATTTTAAAGTGATACTCCTCCTCCAAGGCGTCCATCTCCTCGAATATGTCGTGCACAGAACAAGGTATTACGCCCACATTCTCATCCATCACACCATCGAAAGCAATGCGCATGGAGAACGTTTCACCGGATCCTGTCTGCCCATACGACAAAATTGTGACTTTGTAGCCGTGGAGCAGCCCATTGACCCCATTCTTGGTAGACGTAATATAAATCCTAGCCCGGATGTGCACTACAAATTTTGTTCCGATCGGATCAAAAACATGGAAGTTATTCACAAAACATTGCTTCAGACGGCCCTTGTCACTATTTCCTACAGAGCACAAACGATCTCTGAGAAAAATGAGAATTGCGCAAATTGTGCGGAAAAAATGCAGAAAAAGACAACTATTGATGGATTAAGAATTGATAACACTACGGCATGCAGTTGAAGTTATTGCTAACTTATGGTAACTTCAATTTCAAAATCCTTTCCAAAGTTGAAAATTGTTCTTCAAAATCCAGCTTAAAAAGCTTTTATAAAATTACAAAATATTAGTATAAACACACACAATTTGATGAATTATTTACATTTAACATATAGTACAATTATGCGAAATTGTTATCCATGACTTCTTTTTTTTATTAATAGCTTTCAACATACATAAATAAATGAATAACAAAGTTCACTGAAAAAAAATTCGCCAACTTAGCGCTCGTGCTTTTGGATGCAACAGCTGTCTTTACAGTTGTTATGCTCAAAAGAGCTGTTAGATATACATGTTTTTGGTATGAGCCATAATAGTTTGATGTTCTGTTAATGCATTGACATTCACATTTTCTAATTGGAACATTTTTCAAAAACGCCTAAATGCCAGCTAAAATGGAAAATGCCCCATAGCGTCGACGAACTCGTACGCAATTCGGAACCTCCTCCAGTAACTCTGCGGTTGCCAACCTCCAGTCTCTACATACGTCATTTTAATACGAGCTGCAATCTCGGTTTGTGCAAATTTAATGCGTGGAAAATTATTTTTATTGCCATCGATCAACTCGCCCATCTCATCAACCGCCTCTTGATGGCTTCTCCGTATTTTTAACTTTTGTGGTACCGCTTCCAATGAGATTTATGTATTCAGATTGTACTTATGTATGCTTATGCAACAGGCTGGAGTATAGCCCATACACAGGCAATGTGAGCTGAGATTCGCTCTTAGTGTACTCGACTGTGAGATACCCGCTACCCATTTTGAATAAAAGCAATATATTTTGCGATATTATTCTCAAAATATACCAAATATACTGCAAAAATACTAAAAAATTATCAAATGG
Source organism: Drosophila albomicans (assembly GCF_009650485.2). Lineage (NCBI taxonomy): Eukaryota > Metazoa > Arthropoda > Insecta > Diptera > Drosophilidae > Drosophila > Drosophila albomicans. Next base: position 55,922 of record NW_026263510.1, on the reverse strand, counting down.
TATATGTGGTATATGGGCAAATCCCACGTGTCGCACGTTACATTCGCACGATTTTAGCTAATGAAAATCAATCTTTTGGGAGGTTTTTTAAAGATTTACCGTAAACTTTTGTTATGTGTTTAGAGAGAATTGAGAGTACTTTCGGAGGGTATAAGATTTAATTTCACTGGAGTCACTGTTTTGAAAATAATTAATAAAATTATGACGTGTCGCACGCTACACAAAGTGGAAGTTAGTTTCAAAATTTTCATTTCAAACGCAATTTTCAGCGAATTCTGCAAAATAAACCCTATGAAAGTTAATATCCTAAAGAAAGTTAAGAATATTAGAAGACAAAAACTGATCGTTTGGTCTTAATAATGTTTATAGATTTTTTAGCAAAGCCGTAAACCCATTGTGTCGCACGCTACGTGTCGCACGCTACACTTTTTCCGCTGGCATTAACATAAGATATAAAAATCTTTTTATTTAAACTAAACATTATTTATTATATTCATAAATGTGCTTTACAATTATTTCAACGTGATTTACTTTTGATTTGTATGTGAGCCCAAGCAGAGGCAAAAAATTGTGAAGAATACAAAAGAGATTTGAAGGTGTGCGCAGAGCACGAATTTAAGTAAAATTATGAAAATTACAAATAAAATTGGGTTTGATACAAATTTGTGCATTTTTAATGATCGAAATTTCTTTTTTGCTTTCAATTCTTAAAATTCGATATCTACTTTAATGCTCCATATAAAAAAACATTACAAAATGTGAAATTTAAAAATTGGTCGCTGGTGGACTGTTTCTGGGATTTGCCCATATGGATATAGTACCGCATTCAAGATATACCATAGACGGCACACTATACCAGATTGTCAGCCAAAGCAACTAAGACCCCTAGTAAGTTGGCGTTTTTACCCATTCAAAAGTATTTCTTTAATAACTTCGACAATTTTTATCTGATCGCAACCAAATTTTCATAACTACTATAGTTATTATTATATATACCAAAATTCGTAACTCTAGCTTTAAAATTACACTTGTTGTTCGATTTTTTTGATTTGCAGGGGCGGAAGCGGGCGTTGCAAAAATTTGAAACAAACTTGATCTGCGTGCAAACATAAAAAAAATATAGCTCCATCTCTTATAATCTCTGAGATCTAGGTGTTCATACGGACAGACGGTCATGGCTGTTGACGCTGATCAAGAATATATACTTTATAGGGTCGGAGATGCCTCCTTTTACCTGTTACATACATTTCCTGACGGCACAAAGTTATAGTACTCTTCTACCCTTAGCGGGTATAAAAACAATTAACTTATAAATAATATATATATTTTTGGATTTATAAATAATAATAATAGATTAGGAGTTAGAAAAATTTATAGTTTAAAATGAACTATTTTTTTTTCATTGGAGATATAATGATGGAAAAGCATACGGAATATAGGCAAACATTAATTGAATATCTTTTAGCTCTGAGCAAACAAATTGCATGAGGATCAGCTGATGGCTGTCACACAACGCAAGTCTGGATATTATCAGCCACGATGGTCATTGACCTCTGGAACTGCAGTCAGCTGTAGCAGCGCTATGGTCAGATGGACCACAAGCAAGTGTCAAGCTCTAGCTCGCTCATATATTATCAGTTAGTAAGAGTGACACATACTCCTAAGCAGCAAGATCTTTCCGTGTATTAGTAACTGTATGTGGTTAAGCTGTGGGGAATAATAATAATTGAGCTTTTGCGCATGTGAAGACCAAAACAAACATGCATTTGTGCTTTTGCGGGCAATCCCAGCCAGCAATTGGAAGATCGTTTTTGCATTAATCACCTTGACGAGTCTTCTTCGAGTCGTTGAAATGATTAAAAAAAGATTCGTTTTATGGGCGACTATCAAATAGCAAAACCAAAATTGTAAAGCAATCGAAAATTAATCATCCAGATGATTGAAATGAGATTATTTTTTGCATGATACAATTATAGAAGGTAGTCCCGTCGGCAAAAGCTTTCGTCAGTGCGTTTTCGTTTTTCGACGGAAGAGGTTGTCTGCGGACGAATTTTTTCTGCAATTAACCCTTGTGTAAAATGACATTTTGCAATCTATGCTGTAGCCACGGAAATAATTAAAACATTTAGAGAATTAGAGAATACTCATATATATTGTTAATATTATTCATAAACAACTTACATTTTAAAAATATGTCAACGAGACATTAATATTAGCTTCAAAATATGTAAAAATTAATATCATCGTCTAAGGGTTAATGCGCATTTTATTGTCGTCTCGCTCACACTGCTGTGCTGAGATTCTTTCACTCGCACTCATTGTTATGATTATAGAGGGAGTGCTTTTGCCGACGGGACTACCTTGTATAACTGTATCATGATTTGTTGCTTTGCATTAACATTCGGTGGAAGAACTTGGAGCTTAATCGCGCTCTCTCCCTTGGTTTTCTGTTGTCTGCCCCATGATACAATAACACTAGGTAGTCTCGTCGCCAAAAGCTGTCCGGTATCTATACCATACATAAGTGCGAGTGAAACGACTGGGCCTAGTGAGTGCGAAAGAATCGACAGTAGAGCTTTGTGATTAACCCTTAAATGGTGCATAGGGTTTAATTGTTCCACTATATTAATAAGAGTTAAAATATTTTAATTTTTAATAGTTTGGAATTGGATAGTAATCGTTGTTTTTGTTTTTGAATACTTATTTTTTTGTTGAGGTACTTAATTATAAAATATATACGGATCTTAAGGTAAAATTGCTTTATTGCTAAATTAATATTTATATCCCTAGCAGCTAATAACAATTGTTCCTTTATATTTTTTTTTTAATTAAAATAATTAGAAACTATATTGGAGAAAATAATTTCCAGTTGTTTAATTTTGTTAATGAACTCTTTCGATGGTTTTATAAGTCCTCCATGCGAAACTTCGTCTACATAAGTAAATGATGACTTCTCGGTAATCTCATTGGAAAGGCGCATTTTTTTTAATAACATAGCCTGCTATATACTCTATGGCATCCTCCGCCAACTCATCTATCTCATCTATAGCAGCTGGTGTGCGTTTATCAAAAACTTCAAATTCGTTCTGCACTGTGTCTGCACATTAATCCGATTGCGATTTTGGATCTACATAAGTTCAACCGCGTATCGGTGTTGTCTTCATCAACATTTTGATTGTTTGACAAGATTTCAGTATTTTTGGCTAAATAAAAATAAAGATTATTAAATAAAAAAAAAACTAAGGATAAGAAGTGAAGGTAATAAAAAGCGAATACAGATAAGAGCTACAAACAATCACGATACAAACTTTGCTGGAATATAGAGCTAAACATTTAAAAATTAGTATTATTAAGTAATTTTATTTTTATTTTTTATTTTATTCAAACTTTGCTGAAACTTAGAGCTAAGCATTAAAATTAGTATTATTTAGTTAATTTATTTTTTGTATTTTATTTTATCATACCTGTTATATATTTTCTTAATCTATACTTAAACTGGAGTGGTGTCGGGTGGTCATACTGTCCACCTTTCGAACGCATCGCACCAAAGAAATGAATGAAAGATGACTTGCTAAGATATAAAGTATATCGTATTTTTTTTAACAAATATCTATACAAGCCATCTAGGGATGCATTATTATATAAAATGCCTATTTGGAAGGGCAGGGTTTTGCGATTATATTTGTGCGCATGAGATCTATCATTCTAGTCAAAATTCCTCTTTGGATATCGATATCCTGTCCATATGGTTTAGTGGTCTCAATTGAATATGCCGTAGACAATTTCGAATTGAATACATCGAACCAGTCATTGAGGAGTTTGAAAAGATCAGCGGTTTCGCATGCATTATCTAAATCTTTACCCAACGCATAACATCTTCTAATAGCGCTGGCGGTTGTATTGGAAAATAGTTGTGTGGCGAATTTGACCTTATGTTTCGCGAGTGATCCAACGTTAAGGTGGTTATCAGTGATCTTAAATAATATAGACACATCTGATTTTGAGCAGTCGCTAATTGTCTGCTGGACTGTCGCCTTAGTCAATGTTTTTCCGTTGACCACTAGCCCGGAGCCGACATAATGGTTACGAACCAACTTTATCAGGTGTGGTGTATCCGAGAAAACGAATATTTTTAAATTTCCATCAGCTGGATGGCTAAACCACGTCTTTGCTACAAAAAAAAGTTGAATTTCTCTTCTGTATTGTTTTTTAAATGCAACTTACTCTCCGATATGCCAAGTTCTGACCACAATCTTTGATTTCCAGGGCCAGAATCACAAACAATTGCCACTACGGGATATCCCCGTTTGTAGAGTTTGGTTACAATTGAATGTAAAGTCTACACGTCCATTCGAGTATTAAAATCGAAAAATACTGGCTATTTCCACGATTGTTTAAGGCCTCGAACTATGGCCAGTTGCACATAGTTGCTGGGCTCATATATAACATCTGCTGTGCTGTCATATTCAAAAGCTTCAGCCACCTTCATTTCATCAAAGGACAAAACGCATAGCTTATCGACTTCTGACATTTCCTCATTTTCCATGAGGTCTATTTCAACATCAAGGGACCTGCATTAATTTAAACTTCTACCAACCATCTGTACAATGTTGCCCGACTTGGCAAAGGGAATCCTTTTCTATAAAGATGATTGTATGCACGAGGTCCTGCGTCATGAAGACAAATAGCAGAAGACATGTCTGCTGGCTTAAATAAAATTTCCTCCATTCTTCAACATATGTGTCTCGGTAAAAATTTTGCCAAGAGATTTTTCGAGTTCCTTATATTGTTCAAGTTGCTGGCGCAAACAATCAACATCCTTCTCGCATATACGAATCAATTTTCGCTGGTTCTCGTTCTCCAAAGCTAGTGCACGATCTATATCTTTGTCCCTATATTTTAAATAATTAAGTTTTAGCATATACTTATTTATTTTGACACAGTAAACTTACTCTGTTTGCGTGCCAGACTCCGAGTAGTCTAATTTTAACATTTTTTGAGTTGGGCTCCGTCTCTCATTAATTAATCGTCTTCTTTTGAAAATATTTCCCTTGCTTGCTGCCGACTTCCATTGCGAAGAATCAAAATGTGTTTCGCAAAGCTTGGAGTTTTCACAAGTTTGCAGCCAAGGATTTGCTTCCACATTGTCCGCCTCTTCTAACATTTTGGTGCATTCATAAAATTTTACACCGTGCACGTGCTTTCTGCATAAATTGCAATATGTCATTTTTACACAAGGGTTAATCTTCACAAAAAAAATCATCCGCACGCAACCTTTCAACCTTCTGAACAAGCGCGAGCGCACTGAACGATACCGGACTAAACCGAACGAAAAGGCTCGCGACGGACTACCTTGTGTTATTGTATCATGGTCTGCCATATCTCGTTGATCTTTTTCAAACGGTACTTTTCACCAAATTTGAAGTGGTTGCTATAATGTTCTGCATTTTTAAACTCAGTTTCTTTTGAAAATATTTCCTTGTTTGCTGCCGACTTCCATTGCGAAGAATCAAAATGTGTTTCGCAAAGCTTGGAGTTTTCACAAGTTTGCAGCCAAGGATTTGCTTCCACATTGTCCGCCTCTTCTAACATTTTGGTGCATTCATAAATTTTACACCGTGCACGTGCTTTCTGCATAAATTGCAATATGTCATTTTTACACAAGGGTTAATCTTCACAAAAAAAATCATCCGCACGCAACCTTTCAACCTTCCTGAACAAGCGCGAGCGCACTGAACGATACCGGACTGAAACCGAACGAAAAGGCTCGCGACGGGACTACCTTGTGTTATTGTATCATGGTCTGCCATATCTCGTTGATCTTTTTCAAACGGTACTTTTCACCAAATTTGAAGTGGTTGCTATAATGTTCTGCATTTTTAAACTCAGTTTTAGTAACTTTGTGAGCTCAGTGAGATTATGTCGGCTAAAAATATTAGAAAATTGGCAAAAAAAAAACAAGCCAATCATTTATTAAGTAAAGACAATGTTGTCTGCATTAAAAAATTAAAAAATGAATACATGGCAGATGAAGATGAAGAACTTGTCGGAGAAAATAACAATGAAAATTATAACGACTCAAGCGCTTCAAGTGAAAAATGTTCTTCTATGAGTGATTTCGATAGTGAGAGTGAATACGAAACTGAAAACGAAAAAATAAGTTTGTGCGAAGAAATTTCAAAATAGGCTACCCAATTTGGAGTAAGCTTTGCTGCACTCAATGAATTGCTCTTAATATTACGAAAGTGCAAAAGACGCTAGAACCATTTTAAAGACTCCTGGCACTGTTACTCAGAGAACAGTTGAAGACGGAGTAAAATGCGGACTAAAGGACCTCTTGAAAGTACAAGATTGGAAGTTACCGAACTTGGTTTTGGACTTCGGTATTGATGGCCTTCCCTTATTCAAAAGCAGCTCGAAACTAGTTTGGCCAATATTGGCGAGCTTTGCAGACACAACCTACATACGTTTTTCTTGTTGACGTGTATGAAGGAACTTCTAAGTCAAGTTGCGCGATTACTTACAAGAATTTATTTCGGAGATGAAAATTGTTATGTAAGAGGGTTTTTTGTTTTCTAATAATTTGTACCAAATCTCTGTTCGTTGTTTTCGTAACCCGACCGGCAAAGTGTGGCTGAAGCTTTTGAATATGACAGCACAGCAGATGTTATATATGAGCCCAGCAACTACATATGTGCAACTGGTCATAGTTCGAGGCCTTAAAAAATCGTGGAAACAGCCAGTATTTTTCGCTTTTAATACTCGAATGGACGTCCAGACTTTACATTCAATTGTAACCAAACTCTACAAACGAGGATATCCCGTAGTGGCAATTGTTTGTGATTCTGGCCCTGGAAATCAAAGGTTGTGAACAGAACTTGGCATATCGGAGAGTAAGTTGCATTTAAAAAACAATACAGAAGAGAAATTCAACTTTTTTTTGTAGCAAAGACGTGGTTTAGCCATCCAGCTAATGTAAATTTAAAAATATTCGTTTTCTCGGATACACCACACCTGATAAAGTTGGTTCGTAACCATTATGTCGGTTCCGGGCTAGTGGTCAACGGGAAAAAATTGTCCAGCAGACAATTAGCGACTGCTCAAAATCAGATGTGTCTATATTATTTAAGATTACGGATAACCACTTAAATGTTGGCTCGCTCGCTAAACAAAAAGTGAAGTTCGCAACTCAATTGTTTTCCAACACGACAGCGAGTTCCATTAGGAGATGCTACGAGTTGGGTTACGAAGTAGTGATACCGCAGATTTCTTTAAAGTTATGAACGATAGGTTTGACATCTTCAACTCTAAACTATTTACATCAAACACCATCGAAACGACTCAGCCATATGGGAAGCATATCCAGATGCAAAGAGCGGTTTTGACGGAAATTAACAATATTATGTGCAAGGATATTGTTGGCAAAGGACACATGCTGCCATTTCAAAAAGGAATTGTGGTCAATAATGCTTCGCTGGATGGTATATTTTCTTATTTGACCAACAAATATGGTTTGAAATATATTTTTAACAAGTCGTCTTAGCCAAGACATTATAGAGAACTTCTTTGGAGCTATGCGAGCAAGAGGTGGTCAGTTTGACCATCCAACTGCTCTTCAATTTAAGTATAGATTAAGAAAATATATAATAGGTATTACACTAAAAAAATAACTAATAATAATAACAAATACTAATCCAATGTTTAGCTCGTAATTGTCTTAGGTTCGTCTTGTCTTTTGTGTTTTATGTTTTTACTTTTTTAAGCAGCCAAACAATAAAAAAAAGTGCTCAAAAATGTTTTTTTTTTATTGTATGACTGCTTTATTATTTTTTACTAATATTTTTATTTCTTAATTAGCCAAGAACACTTAATTGTTGTCTTGAAATGGGAACGCAGTAGAAGATGCGGATACGGATAAATGGTCGATTGAATTTTAAAAAAAAGGGACGATGACAAAGAAAATGAGCCTGAAGATTTTGTTGTAGATATTCATACCCGAAAAGAAGATCAAAGCTTAGACGAGCTCACGGAGGATGTGATGGAGTATATTGCGGGCTACATAATAAAGAAATTGAATATGTCTGATGAGTTGGCCGGAAATGAAACTTATACGTATGTGGATGAAGTTTCTCACGGAGGGCTCAAAAAAATCTGCCCAATTTACTCTAAAACTAATAGAATTAGAAAATATATTTTTTAAGTCATGTTAATGAACAATTTTCATTTACAAAAATGTCAAGGAGACATTAATAGAAGCGTCCAAAAATTTTAAATATTCATTTAAAATAAAGGAATTTTATTTTTAAATTAGAATTTATTGTAGGATTAAGAACCTAAACAAAGATTATTTGTCACAATCAAAAGCAAAGACTAATTTCCAATTCAAAATTATTAAAAATTAAATTATAAAACAAATCGAAGTCTTTTTTTATATAACTGGCAATTTTTAATCCCCTTGCATCGTCTAAGGGTTAATGCACAAAATTCATTGCCGTCTCGTTCACACTACCACGCCTCTTCACTCGCACTCATTGCTTACATAGCCATTGCTTACATCATGGTCTGCCTCATGATACAATAACACAAGGTAGTCCCGTCGGCAAAAGCTGTCCGTTAACAATACCATACATATGTAAGTGCGAGTGAGACGACTCCGACAAGTGAGTGCGAAACAATCGACAGTAGTGCTTTTTGATTACCTCTTAAATGGTGCATTATATTAAAAAGAGTTGAAGTGGTATTTCATCATACCTTAAGCTGGAGTGGTGTCGGGTGGTCATATTGTCCACCTTTCGAACGCATCGCACCAAAGAAATTCTCCCCAATATCTTGGTTTAGACGACTTGTTGAGATATAAAGTATATTGTATTTTCTGACAAATATCCATACAAGCCGTCTAGGCAGTTTATGGGGTTTTGTCGATTATATTTGTTGCGCATGAGCTCAGACATTCTAACCAAAATTCCTCTTTGGATCTCGATATCCTTACCCAACGCATAACATCTTCTAATAGCGCTGGCGGTTCTATTAGAAAATAGTTGTGTGGCGAATTTGACCTTTTGTTTCGCGAGTGATCCAACGTTAAGGATTATCAGTGATCTTAAATAATATAGACACATCTGATTTTGAGCAGTCGCTAATTGTCTGCTGGACTGTCGTCTTAGTCAATGTTTTCCCGTTGACCACTAGCCCGGAGCCGACATAATGGTTACGAACCAACTTTATCAGGTGTGGTGTATCCGAGAAAACGAATTGAATTTCTTTTCTGTATTGTTTTTTATAAGCAACTTACTCTCCGATATGCCAATACTGACTGTTTCTACGATTTTTTAAGGCCTCGAACTATGGCCAGTTGCACATCGTTGCTGGGCTCATATATAACATCTGCTGTGCTGTCATATTCAAAAGCTTCAGCCACCTTCATTTTATTAAAGGACAAAACGCATAGCTTATCGACTTCTGACATTTCCTCATGATTAAGATTCGTGCGGGCTTCGTGCGGGCCCGAGGCTTAGCAAAAAGGCCCGGCCCGTAAAAACCCGAAAAAGGCTCGTAAAATCTCGAAATAGGCCTAAAATAATTTTGATTTGATCGCGCTATTTTTTTTATTCTCAAATTAGAATTGCCATTTATCGCCTTTTAATTGCTTATCGATACTACGATCGATTTCAGTATACAATATTTTACTTGTTTGCACACCACTAATTCAAAATTTGCGTCCTATTGTGAAATTGATAAATCTTTGAAAAATAAAATATGTCGCGACAAGCCATTCACGACGCTGTGAATATATATACATATATATAATTATATGTTCGCGGTGCACGAACAGTAAAAAAAATAAAACACAAGGATTTATTTTTGTTTACTTAATAGACTACTTTATTTTTATTTATAAGCTCGCGGGCTACGCGTCTTAAGTGAGGAAAGTGTCTTTAAAAACTGAACTCACAATATGTTGGGCTCTAACATGAAAGTTCTTATTACGACTTAGGGCTAACATACGTGTGATGTTTTGTGTTTGTGTTAGTGCAGTAATGCTGAGTCCTCAGTTGCAAACGGAAAGTTTTAATGGACTTTGGATTTTTGGAAGTGGCACGATCGCCAATGTAATAGGATCTTTCTATTTTGTGACAGTCGGTGCCGTCGCGACAAGTGTTTATGTTTATGATTTGACTTGTGGGAAAGAATTTGGAAGATAGGGGAATAATTATGAGTGTTTGTCACACGTACGAGAAATTATTCTGGTGGTGGATATATTACTCTCCCAACCTATAGAGGTTAGCTTGTCCTCAAGCGTTTAGTTCAGGGTACATAAGTGGGACTGGAATTTCAATATTATCGGTTTCAGCATTAGCACTTATGTCTGTGTCATGTGTTCTTACAAATTTTTTGTGTTATTATGTTGAATAGTGTTTTAATTTTTTCTTATTCACTAAGTTGTATATAACAATGAGGATTAATATTAATACAATCATAATTATTGGATATTTATAATTATTGTTCTCTCTATTGTTATACATAATCATTTCTTTTATTTCAATATGTGATAGTGGTTCTATTTTAGTTACATTGTATTCTGTAAACATAATGGTTGTAAATTGTTGTGCTCTATTTGAAATTTTAATGTTTTTTAATTCAATGGTACAATTAAATATTTTTATTATTTTATCTTTTTCGATGTACATATCTAAATCATTACAATTCTGATTTAGTTTGGTTCTGGTTAAGTTCCAGGTTATTATGATATTTGGCTCTACTATTTGTATAAATTCTTGTTTACGATATTTATTAAAAGTGCAAACTGGAGTTTCATGTTTTATTATATTATTTATGCAGTGGTCATTTATGATCTTTTTAGAGATTGAATTTGAACAAAGTTATTTGTGTAGATAAAATTTTCCTTCAACATTTTCATTGATGATTTGTCCATTCTTATCTGGGTAAGGGATTACTTGAAAAGTTTTAGTTTCAAGATTACTCAATGGAATGTGAGACATGATTGAAATATTTCGTTTGTAAGTGTACTGAACCAAGCAGAAGTTTTAATATTCATAAACTTTTCGTGATTAATGTGATCTAATTTGATCGTGTTTAAGTAATTTTGGATTAAATATTCCTAGCGAGTTAATTGTAGGCTTAGTTCGATATCTTCTATATATTCGGTAAAATGTTCAATGTTAAAAATTAATGAATTTAATTGTTTTTCTTCTTCCAAAATTTGCTTTGATTATTTATAATATTAATACCTTGATTAAATGTATTTATAAAATCATTAAGATTATTTGCCTGAATTGAATTATGGGCAATAATGTTAATTTTGGTTTTCAAATTGTTTCTTATCTTCTTCATCTAATGTGCCGAAAAGGAATTTAAGTGATGATCCTATGAAATCGAATAAACCTCGTTTAGTACGACTTGTTATTCTGATACTGCCATTTGCTTTTCTAATTTATTCATTAAATATTTTATTTGGGGGTACTTGTTAAAGATATGGCTTTGAGTTAATAATAAATCAAAAGAATTCTCTATTTGTGTTACGTTTATAGTTAAGCAATGATGTTCGAAGGATATTGGTAAATTAATTGTTCCTGACTCAAATAGGATGAATCCTTGATCATTTTGAATGGGATTTACTTCGACTTGTTGAGCGTTTACGGTTGTGCAAATAATTGACAATATAGTAACATCAGTAATTTAGGATGTTTTCGTCACTTGGGCTGGAATTAACATATTTACTTTTGTTAATTACTTTCTTCTTTTTAAACTTCGATCTATAATGTGTAACTTTTCTACCTCTATTCGTTTCTTCGTAATGTTTTTTCATCGAGCTTTTAATGTTACCTGTCTTTTTGAAGGGATTTGTGGTTTTTGATTTAACCAATGGAGCTTGTCTAAAGCGTGTATCTACTTCAAATCACTTCTGTTTTTTATTGAGGTTATTTATTTGATTTACTTTATTCTCTTGTGAGTTATATTCAGGGTTCCTGCATAAATAAAAATATCTGCTGGAGTTCTATTAGTTGCCTTATGTTTTGTTTTATGATTATAAGTATATAATATATTGTTTCGAACTTTGTAATTTTATTTTCAATATTATCGTCGCTTCCTATTATTCTTAACTTTTCATTTATAGTTTTTATGAAACCTTTCTATATCTGATATTCCTGTTTTACTTGTTGTTATGTTAATTTTATGCCTTCTTTCTTGTAACCAAATTTGCAAAGCTGCACTGATGAATGCTGAGTCTTTGTCTGCTTTTATTTCTATGGGTTTCCCATTTCATTGAAAACTTTTTAGTAAAGCTCTTTTAGCTTCTAACCAATCTCTACTTTGAACTTCAACTAATGTTGTGAATTTGGAGTAAACATCTATACAAGAAAGAAATTTGTTTCTTATCTATCATATAAAAATCTATAACATATTTATCCCTAACATTAAGTACTTCGGGTGTTATCTCGAACGTGAGTTTTGTATCTCTATGTTCGGTTTTAGCTATGTTGCAAATTTCGCATTCATTAATTAGATTTTGTATTAGTTTCTGGTAATCAGGGGTAATAATATTTTTTCCTTAAACCAATTTATTGTTTTTTCTATACCTGGATGTAACAATTTTTTATGTGTTTTTAAAATTAATTCTTTAAACTCTGCAAAGGTTTGTAAGTCAATTAATTTTAAGCTTGTTTTCATTATTTAGTTATATTACTTGGCTTATTATTTCTAAATAGGCTCTTTGAAAATTGGAAAATCTATTTCGTCATGAAATAGACAATACTATTTTCGAGCAAAGATATTCCTTTATCATATCTTTGGCATATTGGTTAGTCATTTCCTTGTAAGAAATTTTAATGTTAAGTTTATGAAAATAGTGAGTTGTTTCAACTTTATTATCGTCACTTTTATGAATTCTATTTGCCTGTTAAAGTAGTTTAAAGGTCTTTCAGTTATTGGTATGTGATATTGACTGTCCTTCTTGAGCACTATGTATAGTTGCTCCTGTGCTAATTGCATCTTCTCCTAAGAAATTCTCTTCTATTTTTATACGTGAAAGTGCATCTGCTACGTTATTTTCCTTTCCTGTAAATACTTGATTTGATAATCGTATTCGTTTAATCGGATTTTCCATCTTTGTAATTTCATGTTTGGTTCTTAATGTTACTGAGCCAAACTAATGCTTGTGATCGCTAAGATCTGGATTTTCTACCGAATAGGTAAGAACGGAAATATTTGGTTGCCCACACACGATAGCTAATAGTTCTTTCTCTATAGCTGAATAGTTTGATTCGTGTTCGTTTAAAGTTCGACTTGCATAGCAAATGGGTTTGTGTTCCTGTGATAGAACAGCGCCTATAGCAAAGTTGCTAGCATCTGTAGTCAATGAGAATGGTTTCTCGAAATTTGGATAAACTAGTATCGGATCGGACGTTATTAAAACTTTGAATTTTTCAAATGCTGACACATAAGTGGGATCTTTTATGTTTATGGTGGCGTTTTTCTTCAACTTTGTTGTCATGGGTTTTGCAATATTTGCGAAATTGGGTATAAATTTGCGATAAAATCCGCATAAACTAGGAATGATTTGATTTCTTTTGGTGTCTTTGGTATTGGGAATTCAACAATTGCCTTAATTTTGTTTGGATTTGGTTTTATACCGTGCGTGGTGATTACATGCCCGAGGAAATCAGTTTCCTTTTTCATGAATTCGCATTTGTCTAATTGTAATTTCAAATTTGCTTCCCGAAGTTTTGAGAAGACTTTCGAAATGGATGATATGTGCTCTTCCAATGAAGTGGAGTAGATAATAATATCATCTAAGTAAACTAGACAATCCTTGAAGATCAAATCTTCAAGTAGGTTATTCATACAGCGCTGGAAAGTCGCTGGAGCATTTTTAAGCCCAAAGGGCATACGAGTAAATTCGTAGTGACCATGCTTGGTTGAAAAGGCAGTTTTTACAATTGAATCGGGATCCATTTGGATTTGATGGAAACCCTTTGCAAGATCGATCGTAGTGAAGTATTGGCATTTTGCCTAACTTGTCTAGGATCTCATCCATATTTGGTATGGGAATTTGTCGTCAATGGTTATTTCATTGAGGTTTCGGTAGTCAATGACTAACCGGAATTTTTGCTTTCCTGAAGCGTCCATTTTCTTTGGAACAATCCAGATGGGTGAACAATAGGGGGATTTTGATTTTTTAATTATGCCCTGCTCTATCATTTCGTTAATTTGTTTATTGACCTCTTGATCGTAAGCCTGTGGATACTTGTAGGGTCTTTTATATATTGGGTCTTCGTGTTTCGTTTGAATTGAATGCTTAATCGTACTGGTGAAAGTCAAATTTCACCTTCCCGTACTGAATATCGCGAAAATTCATGTAAAACCTTTTTTAGTTTTTCTACCTCTTCTGTGTTGAGATGTTCAAGTCTGAACTCATTACACTCTTTTAATTCATCTTCGATTGCGAATTTGAATGGCCTATCTTCGGTCAAGGGTGGATTTGCACAATCTTCTGTGTAAGTTTCTTCGGAATTTTCTTCTTCGTTTTGAAATGTAAATTTATATTCTCCTAATGTAACTGTGCCATTTTCGTAATCAATTTGGGATTTACTGGCTTTTAAGTATTCTCTTCCTAATAGCATATCATAATTTTCAGAGAAATTATGAATGTAAAATTTTTGATTTGTAGGGCAAAGTCTGCTGGGACCAAAAAGTATACTTTCTGACAATTCGGTAGTGCCATTAATTGTTTGAACATTGATTGGATTTTTATAAATTGGAAAACTGAAAGTATTTTGTTTTAAAAGGTTTATTGAGGAACCTGTATCAATGATACATTTTAGGTTCACTTCATTCATTTTGATTCTTATGTATGGTGTGTTTGTTCTGCATTTAGTTCCGAGGCATTTTGATGAAATTTTCACCATGCTCCATTTTGAACTGGCCGCTTTGGCTCTCTCTTTGTCTTTTTACCGGTGGGTTAGGCCCACGGCTTGTTGAGGTATCCCTCGAATAGTTATAAGGGTTTTGTGTTTGAGCTTCTTTTAGTTTTTTATTGAATTCTTGGTGAAGATTTGATTATTCTGATTTGGATTTGAGTAATTAGTTTGTGGTTTTGAATTGGACGAATCATCTGAATGAGAATTGTTTGTATATAGTTTGCGTAAGATTTATTTTGATTCCTACGACTATTGTTTTCACTTTTATGGTTATTCTGAGTCTCATAAGACTCATAAATACCTTCTGTTTGAGCAACTGCTTTTAGTTTGCTTATTGAAGTTATATCATGCCTTGCTAAGGTCATGTATATCCTGTCTGGTAATTTTCTGGTTATTACATTTTTTGTTGTTATTTTTACGCGCAATTTTTTATAAATTATTGCTGTGCTACCATCAGTGTCTAGTGCTAACTTATTGCTAATAATATAGGATTTTCTCTCGAGCTCTTCTACGAACTTACGTAGGCTTCCATTCCAATTGGTATTGTATAGTCTTCTTAGTAGCTCCTCATAAGGTGTCTGCGTCTTGAATTCCTCGATAAGGACGATCTCAGCGACAGCCAATTGTTGGATTGTGTAATCTGGGATGTACGCAAGGCTTCTCCATCCAGTTGTCGCTCAATAGCACCGAAGATTACGCTGCTTTGGCGTACATCAGTTGTTGGTATAGAGACAGAATGAAATCTATTCTCTTTATAAATGCCGACAAATTTTCTGCTCCGTTATCAAACGCTGGTACGTGTTTGATTTGATTTAGACACTGGTTTAAGTGTGCTTCAGTTAATTCGGTTGCCATTTTTGAATTGTTATTGATTTGCACACGTGGTTCGGGTTTTTGAGATTTTTATTATGACGGATTTTTTTTTACAAGGTTTTTTGTATTACCGTTTTAATAACGCACTCATGCACGTAGATGTTTTTCGCGGATACGTTTTGGCTAGTTCACAACTCGGACGCGTTCTCCCAGGACAATGTTAAAGTCCTTCTAGCGGTTCACGACTGCTTTGTTGATTCAGTAACTAGTACGACGTATCCTACCGGCTGCGCCAATTATATGTTCGCGGTGCACGAACAGTAAAAAAAATAAAACACAAGGATTTATTTTTGTTTACTTAATAGACTACTTTATTTTTATTTATAAGCTCGCGGGCTACGCGTCTTAAGTGAGGAAAGTGTCTTTAAAAACTGAACTCACAATATGTTGGGCTCTAACATGAAAGTTCTTATTACGACTTAGGGCTAACATACGTGTGATGTTTTGTGTTTGTGTTAGTGCAGTAATGCTGAGTCCTCAAGTTGCAAACGGAAAGTTTTAATGGACTTTGGATTTTTGGAAGTGGCACGATCGCCAATGTAATAGGATCTTTCTATTTGTGACAGTCGGTGCCGTCGCGACAAGTGTTTATGTTTATGATTTGACTTGTGGGAAAGAATTTGGAAGATAGGGGAATAATTATGAGTGTTTGTCACGTACGAGAAATTATTCTGGTGGTGGATATATTACTATATATATATGGATATAAATATATAAAAAATTTAAATATATATAAATTGCATGTCTTTTAAATTTTCTTATATGTGCAAATAAGTTTCGTGCCGGGCCGGGCTGGGCCCGGCCTTGGTGAAAAAGTTTCGTGTTCGGCCGGGTTGGCCTCTAAAAAAAGAGTTTGTTTTTGTGCCGCCCCGGGTCTCAAAATACAGGCCCGCGCCCACCTCTAATCTGTACAATGTTGTCCGACTTGGCAAAGGAAATCCTTTTCTACAAAGATGATTGTATGCACGAGGTCATTAAGACAAATAGCAGAAGACATGTCTGTTGACTTAAATAAGGTCCTCTTTCCTCCATTCTTCAACATATTAATTTGTGTCTCGGTAAAAATTTTGCCAAGAGATTTTTCGAGTTCCTTATATTGTTCAAGTTGCTGGCGCAAAAAATCAACATCCTTCTCCAATATACCAATCAATTTTCGCTGGTTCTCGTTCTCCAAAGCTAGTGCACGATCTATATCTTTGTCCCTATATTTTAAATAATTTAGTTTTAGCATATACTTATTTATTTTGACACAGTAAACTTACTCTGTTTGCCTGCCAGACTCCAAGTAGCCTAATTTTAACATTTTTGGGTTGGGCTCCGTCTCTTTGTGAGGGACAGCATCATTAATTAATCGTCTTCTTTTGAAAATATTTCCCTTGTTTGGTGCCGACTTCCATTGCGAAGAATCAAAATGTGTTTCGCAAAGCTTGGAGTTTTCACAAGTTTGCAGCCAAGGATTTGCTCCCACATTGTCCGCCTCTTCAAACATTTTGGTGCATTCATATGCTTTCTGCATATTTTGCAATATGTCATTTTAACACAAGGGTTAATCTTCACAAAAAATATCATCCGCACACAACCTTTCACTTCAACCAGCGCGAGCGCACTGAACGATACCGGACTGAAACCGAACGAAAAGTCACGCGACGGAACTACCTTGTGTTATTGTATCATGGTCTGCCATATCTCGTTGATCTTTTTCAAACGGTACTTTTCACCAAATTTGAAGTGGTTGCTATAATGTTCTGCATTTTTAAACTCAGTTTTAGTAACTTTGTGAGCTCAGTGAGATTAGGTAAAGGGTAAAGAATATGTCGGCTAAAAATATTAGAAAATTGGCAAAAAAAAAACAAGCCAATCATTTATTAAGTAAAGACAATGTTGTCTGCATTAAAAAATTAAAAAATGAATACATGGCAGATGAAGATGAAGAACTTGTCGGAGAAAATAACAATGAAAATTATAACGACTCAAGCGCTTCAAGTGAAAAATGTTCTTCTATGAGTGATTTCGATAGTGAGAGTGAATACGAAACTGAAAACGAAAAAATAAGTTTGTGCGAAGAAATTTCAAAATAGGCTACCCAATTTGGAGTAAGCTTTGCTGCACTCAATGAATTGCTCTTAATATTACGAAAGTGCAAAAGACGCTAGAACCATTTTAAAGACTCCTGGCACTGTTACTCAGAGAACAGTTGAAGACGGAGTAAAATGCGGACTAAAGGACCTCTTGAAAGTACAAGATTGGAAGTTACCGAACTTGGTTTTGGACTTCGGTATTGATGGCCTTCCTTATTCAAAAGCAGCTCGAAACTAGTTTGGCCAATATTGGCGAGCTTTGCAGACACAACCTACATACGTTTTTCTTGTTGACGTGTATGAAGGAACTTCTAAGCCAAGTTGCGCGATTACTTACAAGAATTTATTTCGGAGATGAAAATTGTTATGTAAGAGGGTTTTTTGTTTTCTAATAATTTGTACCAAATCTCTGTTCGTTGTTTCGTAACCGACCGGCAAAGTGTGGCTGAAGCTTTTGAATATGACAGCACAGCAGATGTTATATATGAGCCCAGCAACTACATATGTGCAACTGGTCATAGTTCGAGGCCTTAAAAAATCGTGGAAACAGCCAGTATTTTTCGCTTTTAATACTCGA
Source organism: Drosophila albomicans (assembly GCF_009650485.2). NCBI lineage: Eukaryota > Metazoa > Arthropoda > Insecta > Diptera > Drosophilidae > Drosophila > Drosophila albomicans. Next base: position 37,455 of record NW_026263510.1, on the reverse strand, counting down.
ATGGACGTGCAGACTTTACATTCAATTGTAACCAAACTCTACAAACGAGGATATCCCGTAGTGGCAATTGTTTGTGATTCTGGCCCTGGAAATCAAGGTTGTGAACAGAACTTGGCATATCGGAGAGTAAGTTGCATTTAAAAAACAATACAGAAGAGAAATTCAACTTTTTTTTGTAGCAAAGACGTGGTTTAGCCATCCAGCTAATGTAAATTTAAAAATATTCGTTTTCTCGGATACACCACACCTGATAAAGTTGGTTCGTAACCATTATGTCGGCTCCGGCTAGTGGTCAACGGGAAAAAATTGTCCAGCAGACAATTAGCGACTGCTCAAAATCAGATGTGTCTATATTATTTAAGATTACGGATAACCACTTAAATGTTGGCTCGCTCGCTAAACAAAAAGTGAAGTTCGCAACTCAATTGTTTTCCAACACGACAGCGAGTTCCATTAGGAGATGCTACGAGTTGGGTTACGAAGTAGTGATACCGCAGATTTCTTTAAAGTTATGAACGATAGGTTTGACATCTTCAACTCTAAACTATTTACATCAAAACACATCGAAACGACTCAGCCATATGGGAAGCATATCCAGATGCAAAGAGCGGTTTTGACGGAAATTAAACAATATTATGTGCAAGGATATTGTGGCAAAGGACACATGCTGCCATTTCAAAAAGGAATTGTGGTCAATAATGCTTCGCTGGATGGTATATTTTCTTATTTGACCAACAAATATGGTTTGAAATATATTTTAACAAGTCGTCTTAGCCAAGACATTATAGAGAACTTCTTTGGAGCTATGCGAGCAAGAGGTGGTCAGTTTGACCATCCAACTGCTCTTCAATTTAAGTATAGATTAAGAAAATATATAATAGGTATTACACTAAAAAAATAACTAATAATAATAACAAATACTAATCCAATGTTTAGCTCGTAATTGTCTTAGGTTCGTCTTGTCTTTGTGTGTTTATGTTTTTACTTTTTTAAGCAGCCAAACAATAAAAAAAAAGTGCTCAAAAATGTTTTTTTTTTATTGTATGACTGCTTATTATTTTTACTAATATTTTTATTTCTTAATTAGCCAAGAACACTTAATTGTTGTCTTGAAATGGGAACGCAGTAGAAGATGCGGATACGGATAAATGGTCGATTGAATTTAAAAAAAAAAGGGACGATGACAAAGAAAATGAGCCTGAAGATTTTGTTGTAGATATTCATACCCGAAAAGAAGATCAAAGCTTAGACGAGCTCACGGAGGATGTGATGGAGTATATTGCGGGCTACATAATAAAGAAATTGAATATGTCTGATGAGTTGGCCGGAAATGAAACTTATACGTATGTGGATGAAGTTTCTCACGGAGGGCTCAAAAAAATCTGCCCAATTTACTCTAAAACTAATAGAATTAGAAAATATATTTTTAAGTCATGTTAATGAACAATTTTCATTTACAAAAAATGTCAAGGAGACATTAATAGAAGCGTCCAAAAATTTAAATATTCATTTAAAAATAAAGGAATTTTATTTTAAAATTAGAATTTATTGTAGGATTAAGAACCTAAACAAAGATTATTTGTCACAATCAAAAGCAAAGACTAATTTCCAATTCAAAATTATTAAAAATTAAATTATAAACAAATCGAAGTCTTTTTTATAACTGGCAATTTTAATCCCCTTGCATCGTCTAAGGGTTAATGCACAAATTCATTGCCGTCTCGTTCACACTACCACGCCTCTTCACTCGCACTCATTGCTTACATAGCCATTGCTTACATCATGGTCTGCCTCATGATACAATAACACAAGGTAGTCCCGTCGGCAAAAGCTGTCCGTTAACAATACCATACATATGTAAGTGCGAGTGAGACGACTCCGACAAGTGAGTGCGAAACAATCGACAGTAGTGCTTTTTGATTACCCCTTAAATGGTGCATTATATTAAAAAGAGTTGAAGTGGTATTTCATCATACCTTAAACTGGAGTGGTGTCGGGTGGTCATATTGTCCACCTTTCGAACGCATCGCACCAAAGAAATTCTCCCCAATATCTTGGTTTAGACGACTTGTTGAGATATAAAGTATATTGTATTTTTCTGACAAATATCCATACAAGCCGTCTAGGCAGTTTATGGGTTTTGTCGATTATATTTGTGCGCATGAGCTCAGACATTCTAACCAAAATTCCTCTTTGGATCTCGATATCCTTACCCAACGCATAACATCTTCTAATAGCGCTGGCGGTTCTATTAGAAAATAGTTGTGTGGCGAATTTGACCTTTTGTTTCGCGAGTGATCCAACGTTAAGGATTATCAGTCATCTTAAATAATATAGATATATCTGAGTTTGAGCAGTTGCTAATTGTCTGCTGGACTGTCGTCTTAGTCAATGTTTTCCCGTTGACCACTAGCCCGGAGCCGACATAATGGTTACGAACCAACTTTATCAGGTGTGGTGTATCCGAGAAAACGAATATTTTTTTTTTGGCTAAACCACGTCTTTGCTACAAAAAAAAGTTGAATTTCTTTTCTGTATTGTTTTTTATAAGCAACTTACTCACTCTCCGATATGCCAATACTGACAGTTTCTACGATTTTTTAAGGCCTCGAACTATGGCCAGTTGCACATCGTTGCTGGGCTCATATATAACATCTGCTGTGCTGTCATATTCAAAAGCTTCAGCCACCTTCATTTCATCAAAGGACAAAACGCATAGCTTATCGACTTCTGACGTTTCCTCATGATTAAGATTCGTGCGGGCCCTGAGGCTTAGCACACCACTAATTCAAAATTTGCGTCCTATTGTGAAATTGATAAATCTTTGAAAAATAAAATATTTCGCGACAAGCCATTCACGACGCTGTGAATATATATACATATATATATATGTATATAAATATATAAAAAATTTAAATATATATAAATTGCATGTCTTTTAAATTTTCCTTATATGTGCAAATAAGTTTCGTGCCGGGCCGGGCTGGGCCCGGGCCTTGGTGAAAAAGTTTCGTGTTCGGCCGGGTCGGCCTCTAAAAAAAGAGTTTGTTTTTTGTGCGCGCCCGGGTCTCAAAATTCAGGCCCGCGCCCACCTCTAATCTGTACAATGTTGTCCGACTTGGCAAAGGAAATCCTTTTCTATAAAGATGATTGTATGCACGAGGTCATTAAGACAAATAGCAGAAGACATGTCTGTTGACTTAAATAAGGTCCTCTTTCCTCCATTCTTTAACATGTTAATTTGTATCTCGGTAAAAATTTTACCAAGAGATTTTTCCAGTTCCTTATATTGTTCAAGTTGCTGGCGCAAACAATCAACATCCTTCTCCAATATACGAATCAATTTTCGCTGGTTCTCGTTCTCCAAAGCTAGTGCACGATCTATATCTTTGTCCCAATATTTTAAATAATTAAGTTTTAGCATATACTTATTTATTTTGACACAGTAAACTTACTCTGTTTGCGTGCCAGACTCCGAGTAGTCTAATTTTAACATTTTTGAGTTGGGCTCCGTCTCTTTGTGAGGGACAGCATCATTAATTAATCGTCTTCTTTTGAAAATATTTCCCTTGTTTGGTGCCGACTTCCATTGCGAAGAATCAAAATGTGTTTCGCAAAGCTTGGAGTTTTCACAAGTTTGCAGCCAAGGATTTGCTCCCACATTGTCCGCCTCTTCAAACATTTTGGTGCATTCATATGCTTTCTGCATATTTTGCAATATGTCATTTTTACACAAGGGTTAATCTTCACAAAAAATATCATCCGCACACAACCTTTCACTTCAACCAGCGCGAGCGCACTGAACGATACCGGACTGAAACCGAACGAAAAGTCACGCGACGGGACTACCTTGTGTTATTGTATCATGGTCTGCCATATCTAGTTGATCTTTTTCAAACGGTACTTTTCACCAAATTTTAAGTGGTTGCTATAATGTTCTGCATTTTTAAACTCAGTTTTAGTAACTTTGTGAGCTCAGTGAGATTAGGTAAAGGGTAAAGAATATGTCGGCCAAAAATATTAGAAAATTGGCAAAAAAAAAACAAGCCAATCATTTATTAAGTAAAGACAATGTTGTCTGCATTAAAGAAAAACAAGTACCCGCTACCCATTTTTAATAAAGGCAAAATATTGCGGTATCATTTTCAAAATATACCGAATATACTGCAAAAATACTAAAAATATACCAAATGGTATATTTGGTATATCGATATAGTACACCATTCAAAATACACCTTAGACGGCACAATATACCAGATTTTCAGCCAAAGTAACTCAGACCCCTAGTAAGTAGGCGTTTTTGCCCATACAAAAGTATTTCTTTAATAACTTCCACAATTTTTATCTGATCGCAACCAAATTTTCAGGAATCATAACTACTACAGTAATTATTGTTATTCGCAACTCTAGCTTTTAAATTAGGTTTGTTATTCAATTTTTTTGATTTGCGGGGGCGGAAGTGGGCGTGGCAAAAATTTGAAACAAACTTGATCTGCGTGCAAATATAACAAATGCTGTCGAAAAAAAAATTATAGCTCTATCTCTTATAGTCTCTGAGATCCAGTGTTTTATACGGACAGACGGACAGACACACAGACGGACATGGCTATATCGTCTCGACTGTTGACGCTGATCAAGAATATATATACTTTATAGGGTCGCAGATGCCTCCTTCTACCTGTTACATACATTTCCTGCCGGCACAAAGTTATAATACCCTTCTACCCTATGGGTAGCGGGTATAATGAATACATGGCAGATGACACAAATGAAGAACTTGTCGGAGAAAATAACAATGAAAATTATAACGACTCAAGCGCCTCAAGTGAAAAATGTTCTTCTATGAGTGATTTCGATAGTGAGAGTGAATACGAAACTGAAAACGAAAAAATAAGTTTGTGCGAAGAAATTTCAAAATAGGCTACCCAATTTGGAGTAAGCTTTGCTGCACTCAATGCATTGCTCTTAATATTACTAAAGTGCAAAAGACGCTAGAACCATTTTAAAGACTCCTGGCACTGTTACTCAGAGAACAGTTGAAGAAGGAGAAAAATGCGGACTAAAGGACCTCTTGAAAGTACAAGATTGGAAGTTACCGAACTTGGTTTTGGACTTCGGTATTGATGGCCTTCCGACCGGCAAAGTGTTATATTTTGGGAACTATGCGACATAGTGATTACTATTCATGTGGCAGGTGTACAACCAATTCACCTAGAACTATTTATTTCTTCAGAAACAGATCTCAGCCAGAACATCACTTAAAGCAATCTCCATTAGAAATGCTAGATAGTGTATCACAATGTTCCTTAGATTACATGCACGTCATATGTTTAGGCGTGATGCGGACATTGTTGAATGCACGGGTAAAAAAAAAGGGTGCAGACTTTTCCTTAACATCGCGGAAAATCGAATCCCTTTTAAAAGAGTTGCATTTTAATAGAAATAACATGACAAGGGAACTTAAAAGAAAACCTCGAAGTTTAAGAGAACTTGTCACATGGAAGGCAACAGAGCTTAGACAATTTGTACTTTATACTGGACCTCTTATATAATATTAAAACAAGTTCTTACTACAGAAAGATATGCTAACTTTTTAAAATTATCTTTAGCCTTAAGAATTCTTTTAGATATATATGACTGCAAGCTTAACAACTCATATGCTGTAAATCTTTTGTGTTTGATTTACCAAGGCTATATGATTTGTCCTTCATAACTTATAATTTTCATTCATAATTGCATATCCATGATAAGGCCAAGCTTTATGGATCTTTAGAAGGTATAAAACGCATTTAAATTTGAGAACCATTTAAATAAAATTAATCGAAAGGTTAGAAAGGAGATTGTGAAGCAGTACAAATTTATAAAAGACATGTAGAAAGTAGCTATAATTTAGAGAAAGAAGGATATGAATTACATGCTAGTTTTGGGATAACTAAAAAGGGAAAAATTTTAAATATAAATGTGAAAGGTGTTATTTTCTCACTCCGAGAACCCGATAATTTTTGTTTGGTAGGAAATAACTTTCTTAAGATTACTGAATTAAACAACTGTAATAATATGCCAGTTTTTTTTGGAATGGCACTAAACTTGACGCAAGCTTTTCTTTGACCAATTGAGTCGAATAATTTTCAAATATATTGAGCGGCTGATATAGCATTTGATGATAAAATTGCGTTTTCAGTAAACGATATACTTAAAAAAAATTATATGTTTACGTAATTCTGCGTCCCACAGCTTTTTTTTTGTACACCACTTGTGCACAATGTCTGAGAACTACTATGCATCTGAAAATTTTCACTACACACAATTGAACAATTCAAAATCATGTAAGTAGAGCATAATTAAATACAATATCTATCAACAACAATATTATTTTTAGTGCAAATGATCCCAGATTTGACGAAATTACGGATATTTTACTTGATATACAGAAATAAAACCGATTATTAAAGGCTGAAGTTGTGGACCTAAAGCTTTCTATTACCTAATTGAAAGTGGACGTGATTAACGTCAAATTGGAAAATAGAAAACTTCACAGCACCAGAGGGCAACGCACAGATGATTTGCCAGATTTCAGAAGCCTTCCTCTCACCGACAAATGAAGTTGTCAACTTTGTTAAAGACGTACAGCAGAATAGTGAGAAATTATAACAATTAGTAAGTATTGTGTACACCTGGCCCTCGCTTAACACGGGGTTACGTTCCTGGAAATCTATGTGTTAAGCGAAACATGGGTTTAGTACAAAATAAGGGGTTACGTTCGCAAAATTAAAAATTGGCAGCAAACAATTTTTTTATTGTTCAAATTTTGTCTGTTTTTATTAAATGTTCGTACATATGTTCAAAATTAACCAAAAGTTGTTATGCATATGCCATTAATATATGCATAACATTCATATTTTCAAAATTAAAGGTTGGTATTAAATTAAACAAGTAAGAAAGCTACAGTCGAGTGTACTCGACTGTGAGATACCCGCTACCCATTTTGAATAAAAGAAATGTATTTTGCGGTATTTTCTCAAAATATACCAAATATACTGCAAAATACTACAAAATATACCGAATGGTATATTTGGTATATCGACATAGTACCGTATTCAAAATATACCATAGACGGCACAATATACCAGATTGTCGGCCAAAGCAACTAAGACCCCTAGTAAGTAGGCGTTTTTGCCCATACAAAAGTATTTCTTTAATAACTTCGACAATTTTTATCTGATCGCAACCAAATTTTCAGAAATCATAAATACTATAGTTATTATTGTATATATATATTCGGAACTCTAGCTTTAAAATTACGCTTGTTATTCGATTTTTTTGATTTGCGGGGGCGGAAGTGGGCGTGGCAAAAATTTGAAACAAACTTGATCTGCGTGCAAACATAACAAATGCTGTCGAAAAAAAATTATAGCTCTATCTCCTATAGTCTCTGAGATCCAGTGTTTCATACGGACAGACACACAGACACACAGACGGACATACGGACATGGCTATATCGTCTCGGCTGTTGACGCTGATCAAGAATATATATACTTTATAGGGTCGGAGATGCCTCCTTCTACCTGTTACATACATTTCTTGCCGGCACAAAGTTATAATACCCTTCTACCCTATGGGTAGCGGGTATAAAAAGTTGTTTCATATAATTAATTAACAGGTTAAACTTTATAGAAACTTAAAAAGTTTTAAAAGTAAGGAGATCATATAGTTATATTCATTTCAAATTTTAAATGTATTTGGTGGCATTTATAGCTTAAGCCAGTTTGCTTTAACATGTTTTCTCATTTCTTATCAAAAAATCGTGTAAGAACGAGGTTTTTAGCGTGTTAAAAGGGGGATGGAAGCAAATTTGTAACCGTGCTAAAAGAGTCCGAGTTAAGCGAGGGCCAGGTGTATATGAATCAATTTTAATTTGTTATAAATAACCAAATTTTCAGAAACAATTTATAGAGAAAACTGGTGGAGAAGGACCAACTCCATTTTTGAGAGCAGCTATTCAAAAAGTATTTTCCTACGAATTGGCTACAAATTATAGTTGGAAAAGCACCAGCACAAAGTCAAGCTGAACAAGTAAGAAAGCTACAGTCGAGTGTGCCCGACTGTGAGATACCCGCTACCCATAATCTCAAAATATTAAAAAAAAATATGCATGTATTCTCGATCGGGATTTGAACTCGAGCACCACCAAAGTTTTTACCCCGAGCGGGCTCGAACCCGAGCACCACAACATGTTCGGCTTGCACTCTACCACCAGAGCTATCGCATTGTTTATGAACCATTTATGCATACAGATACTAATATAGGCGAGCATGTATTTACGTATACGCATACATACAATACATACATAGCAGGCGTTTTTGCCCATAAAAAGTATTTCTTTAATAACATCCACAATTTTATTTATAATTATTGTAAATACGATTAGAAAAAAATAGTTTGTACCCGAGCGGACTCGAACCCGAGTACCACAACAATAGAGCTATTGCAGGCCTCTATGCATACAGATACAAATATAGAGGCGAACATGTATTACGTAACTTAAACAATTTTTATCATATCGTAACCAAATTTTCAGGAATCACAAATACCATTGCTATTATTGTATATACCAAAATTCTGTCTATAATATTACACTTATTGATTTGCGGGGGCGGAAGTGGTCGTGGCAAAAATTTGAAACAAACTTGATCTGCGTGCAAACATAACAAATGCTGCTGAAAAAAATTATAGCTCTATCTCTTATAGTCTCTGAGATCTAGGTGTTCATACGGACAGACAGACAGACGGAAATGGCTAGATCGTCTCGGCTCTTGACGCTGATCAAGAATATATATACTTCATATGGTCGGAGAGGCCTCCTTCTACGTGTTACATACATTTCCTGCCGGCACAAAGTTATAAAGAGCTATAATTTTTTCGTCAGCATTTGTTATGTTTGCACGCAGATCAAATTTGTTTCAAATTTTTACCACGACCACTTCCGCCCCGCAAATCAAAAAAATCGATTAACAAGCGTAATTTTAAAGCTAGAGTTGCGAATTTTGGTATATAGCGACCAACCAAAGAAGGGTGGCTAACATCGCAGATCTCCGAGAGTTCCGGAACAGAGGACTGAGTCCGAGGCCGAAGATTATGAGAGCGACACGTCGAGAGCCGCGATCAAAACCTGATCCTATCCCTCCGACCACAACCCCCCAGTCGTCTTACCAGTAATCTCACCACTTTTTCTTGACTATTGCAGAACTTGGAGACGATAGACCTTTGCGGTTCATCCCCACCGCGCCACTACGCCGGCAACCAACCCCGGCCAGCCGACCTGCGCCGGATGGCGCCCGACAACACAGTGCCCCACTACCCCCCGTGGCCCGACTACGACCCCTTCTTCAAAGCCAGCAAGCCCAGGGGGGTGTATAACCCCGTCAGCAAGGGAGAATCGGAGGAGGAAGAGAGCAGCGAGGCAGAGGAGACCTCTTTTCGGCTTCCACCCGGCGCCTGGTCACCCCGGCCTGGACAACGTCGCGATCCACTGCAAGGACGCGGAGTCTATGGCCGACTTGCGTCGCCGACAGAGACGGAAGCGGAGCGTTACCAACCCCCTCCCACCGAGGATAGCGACACGGACGAACCGTTCTACGTCCACCAAGTGGGTCGTTCCGTGTCTTACGAGCCGGCCATATGTCCGTGGGGAATGCGGGTAACGCACGTTGACCGGGCCGTGGTCGACGTGATCCTCCCTCCAGGAAAAACCCCACCACCTATTTCGACCTGCCAGAAAAGTGGAACTACCATGGACCAGCCATTGTCGACCGCCCAGTCCCACCACCCTACCTCCCACCTGAATTTGTCCGCCCCAGAACTCCCAGCATACGCTTACTCCATACGATAGATTTCCCGCTCGTCGGACGAGGAGCCGGACGGACCTCGTTTCCGCCGGCAATACGCCAAGATTCCAACTAAAGACGAAGAGGCCGACCCCCTCTCCGACCTGCTTCAAATTCTGGGGCAAGATATAGTGCCGATGGAGGAAGACGGAGACAATGACCTGATGTCCGAGCTAGCCCGCGGAAGCGAGTTGGTCGAGTTGGATACACCCCACCGCCAACTACCCCGGGGCCTGGTTGAGGAGGTCCGCGTTTGAGTGAGGGACGAGGGACGCGAACCCGATTCACCCATACCTATTTAGGTACCACCTATCAGGTGAACCGGTCTAAAACGGGGCGTATCCGGATCTTTATACGCCCGGCGGAAAAAGGAAGTGTGCCGCACCATATTGCGCCTCAATAAATATATACATATGGGTAATTCTCTGGTAAATGTCGTGTGCGAACAGCATTTCAGGGACAAAAAAAAACATAAACTAAAACAATTTTAAAATTAAGTGAAGGTTTTTCTTAAAGCTTTGTATATGTTATATTTACTGCACGCACAAAAACAGAGCTCGATGTAATTCGAGCAAGTGATTTGGATCTACTGCTAAGAAGTGTTGTTTTTCGGTCGCGCACGGGACATTAAAGTAAGGGATAAAGCAAATAAAAATTTTTACCGTTATTGGTGATCGCATGTTACATTTTGCGTATTCTTTCGATTCTTGCAATCTCCAAATGATTTTACAAAGCAAAAGACAAAGCATAATGCATTTCTTTTAGAAGTTGTTATCAAAACAAAATATGCCCTACAAACATCATAATCACAAGAGGTGGGTTTTGCGCGACTTTGCATTCGAATATTTGGAAATCTATAAATGATAAATGCAAAATTCTTTCAAGTTTATTAAACTTGAATATTTCTTTATGTAACCATGTTGAAAAAAATCATTTTCAAGAACTTTTAATTTTTTGGCCGCGGTGGACTTTTCTGTGGAAATGCTCATATGCGATTACGCATACCTAATAAGAATTGTTTTACATAATCCCGTAGGAGTGCGACGATGCACTAACACCCACATACAACGCTAAACGTTTGTTCATCTTCGCCGCGTCTTTCGTTGTCTTTCTTTTGACACAACGTACAGAATTTTACCGTTAGCTTTAGTAGTGTGACTACAAACTACTACAGGCGACGCTGAAATAGTGTGCACAGTGTGATTGCACCAGTGCACTATGGTCCGAAAGCCCAAATTTTTGGCATAAACGATTTTTTTTTTTTGTGAAATAGTGTTTTTTAATTTTTTTTTTGTTATCTTTAATACTTATATGATATAAAAAAATTTTGATACGATTTTTTGGGAATACCCTTAATTTTTTGCGCGCTTTTAAAGTCAGATGTTCAGTGTTGTTTTGTTTTAGACAAAAAAACAGCGAAAATTTTGACGACTTGCAGCTTGTAAATCAATTGAACCAAACATTAAAAGTTAAAAGTGTGTAAATGGAAAATAAAGGTCAAGGTATGTACATTAATAGTTACTAAACGTTTTTCTATATTTCTAAATGTTTGTGTTGTTTTGACTAATGCGTTGCAAATGTGTTGTTCTAGCTTATTCTAACAAAAGTACATGTGTTCTGTGAAGCTTTTCTTTTAAGTGCCTCCAAGTGTCTTAAAGGTAATATTTTTAACAAATCTCTATAGAATCCATTTTTAGTAATGGCTTTAGCACATTTTTGCCCCTTTTTGAAATAACAATACATGTTACAGGTGTTTATGAGTTCTCTCATGCAGCGCTGCTCATAGTATTTCTTTAATAACTTCGACAATTTTTATTTGATCGCAACCAAATTTTCAGGAATCATAACTACTAAATCGTCTCGGCTGTTGGCGCTGATCAAGAATATATACTTTCTAGGGTCGGAGATGCCTTGTTCTACCTGTTACATACATTTCCTACCTGCACAAAGTTATAATACCCTTCTACCCTATGGGTAGCGGGTATAAATATACTAATGAGAGTACGAAATATTCCATTCTAAGCAAGTTAGACCCCATTGCAATAGAAGTTTTTCCCATACAATAGTTTTTCTTAAATATCTTATATACAAAATATACAGTTTGGCATACTTTTAGCATTTTTACAATATATTATTTTGGTTTGCACGCAGATCAAGTTGTTTTTCAAACTTTTGCCACACCCACTTCCGCCCCCGCAAATCAACAAAAATCAAATAATAAGCGTAATTTTAAATTTAGAGCTTTATACAATAATAAACAATACTCGTAGTAGTTATGATTCCTGAAAAATTTGGTTGCGATCAGAAAAAAAATTGTTATTAAGAAATACTTTTTGTATGGGCAAAAGCGCCTTCTTGCTACGGTTCTTAGTTGCTTTGGCTGACAATCTAGTATAACGTGCATCTATGGTATATTTTGAATGTGGTATTATATAGATATACCAAATATATTATTTGGTATATTTGTAGTATTTTCGGTATACATATATGTGTAGCGGGTATCTCACAGTCAAGTGTGCTCGTCCTTTGAAGCTTTCTGACTTATTTTGTCTTTGATTGCAAAATGTTATTAATTAATTTTTTTTTTTTAAATTTCCACATATTTATAGCGATTTTTAGCAACTTTTTATTTTAAATCTAGCTATTTTTGCTTGGCAGAATCTGACAGAAAAACTGCACGATGCGCCCGATGCTCGAAATTCGAAATCAGACTGCCGCTGAGCGGTTGTTGTCATGGCTTTTGGTGCCAATAATTCTGTTTTGAGTGAAACCACTATTTGAGCTGTTTGACATATCCATGTATTGTATGGTTAGTGCTTATACTTAACTGGTTGCAGTATAGACTAAAAAGCTTTGTGTATATTAGAGCTCTGACTTAACTTTAAACCATTGGTATAGAAAACAAGAGCATGCTATCAAATAATCATTAATATGAGTAATTCTCTAATTGATTTGTCGCATGCCGTCTTTACAGTGAAAAAAAAACAAACTGAAACAATTTTAAAAATAAGAAAAGGTTATTCCTATACCAATTAGGCTAACTAATGATGGTTCTGTTACTCAGATCGAAGAGTTGTATCATGCTTAGTGTTGTAGTATTGAAATATAGATATTATATCTGTGGACCTTTGGAAATATTGTCAATTTTTTTTTGTTTCAAAATTAATTTACACAGTAATGGTTCTTAAGCACTTCACACGTAATTTGGTGGCGCTGCGATTCACAGTTTTGGGACGTAGTTACAGTTCTGGAGATCAATCTATTCAGACAGTTAAAATGGATTACGCTGTGTATAAGTTGCCTCATAGTCAATTAAAGCAACCTCCGATATTGCTAATGCATGGTCTAAGTGCATCCCGAACCAATTGGCGTCGTGTTAGCCGAAAAATAGCTAAGCGAGGATCACGGCCTGTCATTGCTGTTGATGCACGAAATCACGGCAAGAGCGCTCATAGTCCGCAACACACACCAAAGCATTTGGCCGCTGATGCGGCAGCGTTCATTAAGAGCCATAAGTTAAATCGCATAGTAGCACTAGGACATAGCATGGGCGGGAGGGCGTTAATGACACTGGCGTTGACTCAGCCTGAGATGGTGGAGCGCGCCATTTTTGTGGATATCACTCCTGGACGTCTCCCAGATGAAATCTTAAATATGTCGAACATATCAGACAATGATTGAGGTGGTCGAGACCATTCCTAAAAAAGTTCACTCTGTCAGAAGGTCGCAAGTTCATAGTACCTTCATTCATTAAACTTGTGAAAACGATCTGGATTTAATTCTGGTTATTCATAACCTAAGGAAGACTGAGTCAGGTGATTTCGACTGGCGATCAAATCCCCAGGCAATTCTCAATGGGTGGCAGGAAACAATGATTGATTATGAGAAAACGCTTTCAGGACTTGGGCCATATCAGGGGGAGACTCTTCTCATTGCGGCTTTGAAAACTAAGTTTGTGACATCGGACAATGTGAAAATTATGAATAGATACTTTCCCAATTTACGTGTAGAGTATTTAGATTCGGAGCACAAAGTTCATATGGAGCAACCAGAGAAATTCGTCAATCTAGTTGTAGACTTTACTAAGACCTAATATCAGATTCCCCATCAAATTAATAGTACAATATGTTCAATAGATCCAATAGTTTGTTCGAGTATATTTTAAAGCCAAAATGAAAAGTATATATTATCATCATCATATGGAACTTTTAACATCCTGTAAATCACACATACATAAAAAAAGTATATATAAAGGTGGTTAAATTTTTTAATTTTTCACTATTCATCATCGCATCTAACTGTGTATTTTGCTTTTATTTAAATTATAAATACCCCTAGTCTTTTTATCCACAAACTGACTGTTTGCATGTTGTGTTTTTGTTTATGAAACGGATGTCAAGCTCTCTTCATGTTTAAATTTTTATTCAACCTATTTTCCCACTGAGCAAGAGAGAAAGAGAGAGTGGATGATAAAGTGCGGCGACTCGGATATGAATGCCGGTTTACGTGCTCTTTACTTGAAAGTTGAAAATCGAAAGAGAAAAATATTCTCGTAGCATTAGAAAGGCGTCTCTTGTTTTAAAGTGATTGGCAAAGTGACTTACTCATAATGAAATTGGTTTGTCTCAAGCTGGCAAAGTTTAGCGTTTAAAAGAGTATTGAATTTAATTGGTTTAAATATTTTATTAACAAACAAATGTAAATCTATTTCCTAATGAGAAAAATATTGCAATACTCAATGAAGGAATTATCTAACTCTTTAATCTTTCGGTAAGAGTATAACAATGATTCGATGGAATAGTTGCACTAAATCACACAAATTCACGATTTGTTTGTGTCTGCATCTGAGCATTGGACATGCTTTCTGCCCTTTATGAATCTTACGTCGATTCACATAAAACCTACTCATAAAAATTACAAGAATACCTAAATTTATAAAGCAGATGTACTCAAATGCCAACTTTCATTGCCTCGTTTGCTATTTCCTAATAAATTCGTATAGAATATATTTCTGTTATATATTTCTGTTTTCCATATATATATTTTTTTCCTATTTCTGCTAAATGTATAATATTATTGCTAAAATATTTTCTTCTTTGGAATCAAAACGATTTTTCAAAGATTTTGAAGTATTATACATTTACATTGCATAGCAATCCCATTTAATTGAAAACTTTACAAAATGCGACTATTTTGCGGTGGTTTCTAAAGATACGTTAATGCTTTTGAACAAACTTATGTATGTGGATAGAGCTGTTGAAATTTGTGCAAGTTATATGCTTTGTCAGCACTTCTCTACCACAACCCTTTTGCTCTATAAAGCAGTGAGCGCGCTGTGTAACTGACAAGCGGATTAAAGGTCACAATAGGGTGTTCAGGGAAAGTCAGAATCGATGGGAAATCAACGTGGCAGCCAATTGAACTGACAGTCTCTCCCCTTTTGATCAACGCACATACTCGCACACCTTCAGTTGAGTTCCTTTTCTTATTTCAATGATTCCGTTTCAGATTTCTATGCAGCTTTAAGCGTTTTTGAGAACTAAGCTGAAGAAGAATCAAATAGCAAATAGCAAATACTGCAAGCAAATAAAGTAGGACAAGGTGAGTCGAAATACGCAACAATGCTATACAATTTGGATCCCTCTGCCTGATTTATTTGTATTGCACGTGTGGACGATGTTAGACGTCTGCTCCTTCGACACTCGATAATACCCGTACTTATCTGACAAGCAGAAACAGCATAGAGTGCTGAAAGCAACAGTTAAGCTTCAAAAACAATATTTGTTTAATAGGTATCCTAGCACCTTTGAATTGACTCCACTCAATGTTAACGGCTCAAACAATTCGGGTCTAAAGTGATGCACAAGACTTGAGATTCAACAGTTTTCATTTCAAAGAAAAATAAAAGGCTATGTGAAGTGTATACGTAAATAACTCTATGTGAGGATACATAGTACACTTTTTTTAATCCAATTTGCTTTTTTTATTCGCGAAAATTTTGTTGTTAATACAAAACTCAACTTTGTAAACAGGATAAGCCAAATAAATCTATAATTTTCGAAAGTAATATAAATCCCTTTTTATCTGCAAATTAAATATTTGACTCCATTTAACTATAAATCTTTTTTAGTTTTATTGGTTTGTAGGTATCGGTTTCGTTGAAATCGCTTGTATTATTAATTGCACGTAATATTGGAAACAAAAGATCGATGATAAATATGTGTGGTCTGATCGAGTCTTAATTCGGCATAACTACACGAAAGTGTTATTTTGGTTTACATACAAGTATGTCTATTTCGTTTACTGAAAAATGATTTAGATCTCAAAAGACAAGAGACAGTGTCAAATATCAAAGTAAAATTCCTTAACAATGAAGAGGCTGTTCTGAGCATATTGTTTGCTTATGGGTTTGTTGTTGTTTAGCTTTGGTTTTAATAAGGATTACGGGAAATTTCATTATGCAGTGTAATAAATAAGTAGTCTGGAAAGTCAAATAAACAGAGCACAGCGTAAATAAGAAGCGCAGCACAGCAACAAGCTATATAGGGAAAGAGACTGAGACAGAGAATCCGACAGAGGATTGAGGCGAATGCTAAACAGACACGCAGGCATATTAAAATTTAGACACGTACATATTTTATTGCATGTACATTCGACAGCAGTCTGTGGGTGCGTTGTTGTTGTTGTGATTGTTGTTGTGTCGCACACTGACACTAACGCACTCTGCGTAACATCAAAAGCTGCAACACAAGCCTCATAACCCAGCCCAAACTACAATCCAAAAACAAGATGAACTGAACCCCAACCAACAACAATGCCAAGTGCTGGTTAATGTTTTTGCCAGTTGTCATCTGGCATTTGGCAGTCTCGTTCTGTTCTTGCCGGTTGAATACTGAGGATGTTGCTAGATTCAAATCCTTTTTACTGCGTTCCAGAGGCATCCACCATCTGGCTGCTAATAGAAAATTGCTTTTGGCCGCCAGCTGTATGCATACGACCGTTTTGCGTTTCGTATGTAGCAACGATAGATAAATCAATAAGTATTTACTTTGTTTTAATTTAAGCGATTATCCCTGTCATTGCTAAAAATCGAAAGAACTACGAATAGAAAGGCACTTAAATAAACATTTAAAGACGCCACTTTTCATTTATTGAAATGTATGAAAGAATTTTTCAAAAGAGATTAAAAAAGAAGTTGGCAATATTCACTTTCAATTTAAAGGGGTGTGTGCCTATAAAGTTTTGTTAATTGGTCAAGTTAAACCACGGAAGTCTGGCTGACGACCAGCTCCCACTTATCCCTATCTGATTCTGAGCCCGATTGCAGCTCTGCTTTGGTGCACGGCAGCGATTGCATTTCTGACGATACCAAAGTTAACGTGAAGCAAAAGCCGCAAGTCCAATCGCGCTTACGTGGACGCCAAGTGCCCTTGGCCTGACCCAGCGACAGGATTGGCTACGGCCTCGCTCTTGCTAACCTGACAGCGATTGCAGCTGAGTCGCCACACAAAGTTGCTGTTCCTGCACAACTCACAGACCCAATTGTCAATGGCGGGCTTCCATTTCTTCTGACGCTGACGTCGCTGCTGGTCGATAATCGGATCCTGGGCGTAACTGAATCGTACGCTCTTGCCCGGTCGTGTGGAAAGGTAAGCCGGAACAACACTCAGGACTTGGCCCAGGAACTTGGCGCCATCTAAATAATGTATGGCCGCCTGGGCCGCATAAGGGCTAGTGTATGTAATGGTGGCTTCACCCTTCGAGCGACCAGTTAGCTTGTTCTTGTAGACAAAGATCTTTGGCTTTAAAGTCAGCTCGTCCATCTTGATGTGGCCCATCTTGCCAAAGAAACACGATGATATCATTCTTAGTTACATTTAGGCGCATGCCTAATACGAATATAGTATCGGTACGAAGCACAAATTTCTCTTCGCCGATCTGAATAGTTGGTGCTGGTCGTGGCAGGCGTAATTGCGAGGACCAGAGACAGCCAAGCGGTGCTCCCCGATTGTCCGTCATTGAGGATTGCATATCAAATGCATCCAACGGTTTCTCTGCTTCATCATTAACTTTGTCCCGCTGCTGCAACGACTGTTGCTGTTGGGCCTGCAACTCCAGCAAGAATGTCATATTAGTAGTTTTTGCAGCCACTGCTGTTGCAGTTACTTTTGTTGTGCTTGTTGCCGATGTTGAATCCATTAACCCACCTTCGGTGGTATTCTTAATGGTGGTAATGCTGTTGCCGCCGTTCATATTTTTATCATTCTCGCCATTGGTGGCGTTATTGCTGCTGCTGCTGCTGCTGCTGCTGCTACCGCTGTTGACACCACCAATAGTGTCGTCCTTGAAAGTGCCGCAAAAGTCCTCCCCTAACAGGAGCGAACCACACGCATCACCCCCACCATCCTCATAACGAAACATATCGAGATCGATCAGCGAGCTGTTAGCCATCATCGAATTTTGTTTATCTATTTGCTGCTGCTGCTCGTGCATCGCAAAAAAAATTTTGAGCTGAAAAAAGATTTTCATACACCGAATCAACTGTCGCAAAGTCCATCGTTTGTAAAAACAGGTTAAAAAAAATGTTTTATACTGCCAAAATGAACACGAACCGTTCCCTATGATATATTAAAACTACTGAAGTGTATTTCAATTCTCTGGAACCCAACACAAATCCGATAATGACTCAATAATCGACAAATTTCAATGACTTACTACGATTACCTAATTTCACATTACCCAAATCTAAATAGTATTTATTGCAAGTGCTTGAACATTTGCAAACATTTCGTTTCCATAAGTAATGAAGTATTTCCAGCCTAATACCATGTTGCATCTCCATGTCTGCTCATTTTACTAATATTTGCAACATTGCGATTAACTCAATAATATGAGCACTAAATAATCTTGTAAAACTATTAAGTAGCCTCTAAGGTAGAAGGGTCTTACGCGTATAGCTTTCCGTTTATAAGAAATACATATGCATATGTAACACGCAGAGGAAGGCATATCCGACGCTATAAAGTATA
Source organism: Drosophila albomicans (assembly GCF_009650485.2). Lineage (NCBI taxonomy): Eukaryota > Metazoa > Arthropoda > Insecta > Diptera > Drosophilidae > Drosophila > Drosophila albomicans. The sequence continues at coordinate 18,542 of NW_026263510.1, read as the reverse complement.
TTTATCCTTGATCAGCATTAAAAGTCGAGTCGATATAGCTAAGGCCGACTATCCGTCTGTCTATCTGTCCACTTGAAACACTGAATCTCGACACGCAACCGATTTTGTTTAGATTTAAAATAAAAAAATAGCAGGCGTAATACAAAATTAAAACTAGAGTCACGATTTAGTCGTCACACTTAACATATATACTATAATAACTACAATCTTTATGATTCTTGCAAATTTAGTTGCGTTCTAGATATACTATATGTAATATCAAAGTCAGTCTATTAAAATTACTTTTTTAATTTAATGATTCCAATCAAGAAATTATGGTTCTTGTCTAATATAACTACAACCCACTTTATATTATTATCATATTGTATGCCTACCAAATTTAATAAAGAAGTTGCTCAAGTTTTGTTTACATTGACAAGGATATTTAATTATAGCCGCTACCCATAGGGTAGATTATTATAACTTTGTGCCGACAGGAAATCTATGTAAAAGGTAGAAGGAGGCATCTCCGACCCTATAAAGTATATATATTCTTGATCAGCGTCAACAGTCGAGACGATGTAGCCATGTCCGTCTGTCCGTATGAACACCTAGATCTCAGAGACTACGAGAGATAGAGCTATAATTTTTTCGACAGCATTTGTTATGTTTGCACGCAGATCAAGTTTGTTTCAAATTTTTGCCACGCCCACTACTATAGTAGTTATGATTCCTGAAAATTTGGTTGCGATCAGATAAAAATTGTCGAAGTTATTAAAGAAATACTTTTGTATGGGCAAAAACGCCTACTTACTAGGGGTCTTAGATGCTTTGGCTGACAATCTGGCATAGTGTGCCGTCTATGGTATATTTTGAATGCGGTACTATATCGATATACCACATATACCATTTGGTATATTTTTAGTATTTTTTGCAGTATATTTGGTATATTTTGAGAATAATACCGCAAAATATATTTCTTTTATTCAAAATGGATAGCGGGTATCTCATAGTCGAGTACACTCGACTGTAGCTTTCTTACTTGTTTTGTACTGGCTTTGTACAGTATCAAATGATTTTTGAAGTGAATAAGAAATATCTGAAACTAGAAATCCGGAACATCACTCCATGAAGAAATATACTGTGGAACAAACTTTGGAAAATAATCAAGCCGATTCAATCAATGATTTACCTTTGTAATTCATTGATGATGTTAGTACTTATTAAGGTTTGTATTGCAGTGCAAAAAGTCTTTTGAATTTATACTTACAATAAAAGTTTATTATAATTTCATATACACATATGTATGTATGTATTTCTACACATATAGTAATAATTACTGTATTCCTCAAAACTCGCTTGCTTGGATAAAAAGAAAACTTGGCTATTCAGTAAATAATTAAAAATGGCAAGACCTGAATGTTTATTTTGTTTATTCATTTTTAATATATCAGTAAGAACAAATTTGTAGAATATATTATGTGAATTTTTATAGAATAAGCACCATGAAATAAGTGTATCTTTTGAGATATTCTTGATACATAAAAGAAATTCAAAGTATGTTAATTTCCAAAGTGCAATCGCTCTCCCATTATTCACTTTTTTCCCACGCCAACATGCTACCTTACATGCATCCAGTTGATGACTTGCACTTTCGCTCGTTGAATGAAAATTTGATTCATAATTTTTTTTTCGCATTTCATTTTAATCAGTGAAGTTTGATTACCTTTTTACAGCAACTTGTATGATAATGGTGCTTAAACTCAACGAACAACGGTAATAAAAGAGAAAGCAATGCAATAATTCATCTTATAGAACACTATATAGTAGTGAAAGGGTGAACACTTAAATGATAAGCATCAACAAGAAGATGAAACCAGAAAAAAGAGAAAAGTGCTAAAGAGCACGCAAAAACGACTGAGAAGAAAATCTTAATCCGATAAATAAAATGAGGTTGTGAAAAGGCTTAAAAGATAGACTTATTCCTACTTGGCAATCTTATCCTTATGGTTAAAAGAAACTATTTTCTATTGTTGAATAAAATAGATATGTACATTTTAGTTATTAACATCTCATAGGCCTAGCATAGTGAATATGGTCAGGTTAATAATAACTAGACCAATTGTGTTGAACCTTAATCATTTTTCAAAATAACGAGTATGGCAAAATTTTAATAATGATCCACTCTAGGACATAAAGTGAATGATTTGAAGTGAGTTCAATTGACAAAATTTTCTTTATTACTTGATTTATATTATTGCAGATTAGACGGTAAATTAATTTTTATTTCTGATTTCAAGTATTTCAATCAGCTTTGGATTTATCCAGTTGCCAAGGAGCACCGGACCAGCTTCAGTTGAGCCAATTAGTTGGCAATTATTTTGCTAATGAGCTACCACATTAACCCACAAACTTCCCCAAAAAAAAGAAGAAGGCGAACATTAATTCGGCCCCTTCCCATCATTAACACCAACAGAGGGTCAAAGTCAAGGAGCAAAAGTGGCGAAGAAGGAACAAAATTCTCGGGTTTCTAAGTTTGTCGTCAAGCTGATGAAATATGTTCATGGGAAAAGACATTCGTAGTAGGTATGGTGTTTATGTATATTCTTACATTATCCTGAACTTGATGCTGGCCCAACTGATAAACGCTTTCACCCCTCTCGCTATTCACCCCTCCCTCCAAACAGTGCTGTTCGCTTTATGGTGCCTCTTACGAGGCACGCCCCGAAATGACCTTATCGACATTTAGCAACGTTGACAGCCACTGTTCGTTAGAAAGCAACTGACTCGTGGTACTTCTTGTCCATAGGGCGTAGAATGAAGGAGACGCAGTCTGGCACAGTTTGCACAATTAAATGAAATGCCGCTGCGTCGTGTCAATTTCTTTTTGCGTCTGTGGCTTGAAGCTCATTAGGTCAGCGTTGCTGTCGCTGTCACTGTCGCTTTATGCTGTTGCTCTTTTCCTCTTTGCTTTTATTGTTAGCCGTTAAAATTGTGTCCTGTGTCCGCAATCACAGGAAACAGTTCAGACTCAGCTCAAAATTAAGCTGAAGATTTCCGTTTACTGGTTGACTTTAAAAAATGACAAAATCAAAAATCAAGACTGTAAATGGAGAAAGCCTTTGTGCACTGAAATGCCAACTGTGATGCTCATCTATAGTTAGAAATGAAAAATAGTGCATTCATGCGAAATTGACCCTAAAAACGTCATGTTAAGGATACAAATTCTTCTTTTCGGCTTGACAAAGCTTTTTCATTTTGTTTCCGGTTTGCTTAGCTATGGAAAGAAGTGCGTATTTAACTTGCAGGTTCCGACACAGTTTCGAGTTCATATTTGAATAGGGTTGGACAGTTCACATACCTTAATTCCAAATCAAATTAGCAAGTCCCAATGGGATTAGGGCTGGCACAGCGTTCATAAATCAATATTCATAATTTGTAATCCACGTTTAATTGAGATAAATTACGTGTATTCAACAAAGGACATGACTTGCCCTGTAGCTGATGATTATGGGTGCATAGAATTGTCATATGTATTATGGTTACGAATAATAGCTAATAAGCCCACGCATAAACATATAAACATTTAGGAGTATAAGCGAATATAGAATGTATGATAATTTTCTCATACTTAATATTGATACCAAGAGATCGTTGAAAGACAACTAATGTGGCGATTATAGAAATATTATATTATAGTAGTATTCAACATAACAACCAGCAAGTTGAGAGTAGGAATGTAAAAGTCTTTGCATTAATATTCAAACAAAAACTTGAAGCACTTGAAACTTGAATAGAAATTGTGGAAAACGTTGGACATACAAAATTTTAAAATAACATAATATGAAAATAGTTTTTTAAGTAATACTCGAACTGTGTATTGATTTATTTGTTGTGTTAAGTGGATGAAATGCAATTTGTGTTTGTGTCAACTGCATGAACTTAACCAATTTGTGTAGAACTAAAGCAATGGTAATACAAGATTAATAGATTAAGAAATTGTGTATTTCACACTATGACAATGGCCATTCAAAACGAGCAGAGCATTGAAAGTGATTTAAATAGCTTAGTAAATTTGTTTATCCCCAATCTGCAGTGCTTAGTCATCACCTTTTGAGACCAACTGCCAGTCAATTGGTTCAGTGGCAACCCACTTGAGTCTATTTGCTGTCCAGAACGAGGCTGCCGTTAGTTGGTGTTAGTGGCTCAACATTTTGCTCAGTTTGTCATGTGATTTAATCAAAGTTTGCTGCACCTAAATCCCGCCAGTAATCGTCAGCAGAAAGAGAGAGATGCCACCCAACAAGACGGGTAGGATGGGAATGACTGCGCAGTTTGTGGGGTTAGTTGGAGACATACTAGAGTCAGACTCAGGCTCAGATTGAGAACCTCTGACCAATCCACCTGCTGCTTTGTGGACTTTGTGTTGTGAATTTACTTAGCATTTTCTTCCACACAGATGACTCTGTCAGCTGTTGACTTGAACTGGAAGTCGTCTTGGGTTGCGGCTGTTTGTTATTTGCCTGCCTGACTGCAGGTGTACCCTCTCTGTCTTTCTCTCTACTTCTGTCTCTGTTTCTGCTTCCGACTTGCGGGCTAAGGAGTAACAGTGTCACAGTTGAATGTCGCTTGTGTCCTTCTGATGCCGATTTAAGTGCCAGCAGGAGACTAAATGCAATAAACACCATTAGCTGCAAAGGCAATGGGGCTTCACCAGCAGGACCTTTACCTCTCGACTCCACTTCCAGCAGCAGCAGCAGCAGCAGGACAACCAAGGACCAAGGTAACGTTTTCGTGTTTTACTTTGAAAGGAAAGTTGTACTGCAAAAGTAGCACAAGAATCGGGACCACAAGCTACGAATGGAAGAAAAGCACCTGCAAGTGCAAGTTGAAAATGTTGCGGCAACAAAATGCAAAGGGTAACTTAAGTGAATGAAAAAGTTTCAAACTGCGGGTGCTATAAACTGAATGCGGTTCATAAGGCGCACACAACGCACTGGCCCACTGAAGATGGAGCTACAACTTAAGGTCGAGTATAAGTTGATTGCGTAATTTGCTTATCGTTGGCAGTCTGTTTGGTGTTTGAGTTCCGCCTTTCTTATTTTTGTACTTAGTTGATTAGATTTGCGGCCAGTAAGGATTAATGGTCATATTTTGAAACGACTTCTAACATAATTCTTTTGTTTTATATATTGTTTGTATTGTAATCCAAAAGCAGTGGCAGTTGGCAAAAAGCTGGAGCTAATTGGTTATTTACGAAATGTCATTAATTAAGTATTTAAATCAGGTCAATTGCAGATTAAAACAAATAAATTAAATAATTTAAAGCGTGTTCAATAACATGATAGTAACAACTTTTATTAAAATTCATTGTATTTGGTCATTGCGGTATTTATTTAATATTTATGCTACGGCTTTAAGCAAATCTCTTGGAGCAACAAAAGGTCGCCAATGAAAAGAACAAACAATATAATGAGTATTTAAAAAAGTTTAAAAGCACAATTTGCATACAATTGGTAGCAATCAAAATAAATATTGTATTTATTTTTTCACCAATTTCACAGCTCTTTAAGTGTTTACGTTGCAACATATTAACATTATTCAGTGTTTACAAATTTGTTAAACTTTAATGCTCTTTGTTTAACTACATGCATGTTTAGTTAATCAGAAATTGTCCGAATTATATAAATGATATTCCCGCTATCCATAGGATAGAGGGGATTATAGTTTTCTTTCCTCCACGAAATGTAATATATATTCTTGATCAGCGTCAACAGATGAAACGATATATCTGGCCGTCTGTCCGAATGAAACGCTAGATTTCAGAGACTATAAGAGATAGAGTTATAACTTTTTTCGGCAGCTTTTTTTATGTTTGTATACGGATCAGGTTTGTTTCAAAATTTTACCACACCACCAAAAATTTGGGAAAAATCGAATAACCAGTCTAATTTATATAGCTAGAGTCGCGATCAATAGCGATCATATAAATTGTGAAATTCATTTAAGAATTATTTTTGTATGGGAAAAACACCTACTAATTACGGGATTTAGCTGCTTTGGGTGACAATTTGATATATTTTGAATGTAGTAATATTTCGACATACAATTTAATATATATTATTAATAAGACCGCACAGTTTTACTCTTATTCAGAATGGGTAGCGGATATTTCACTGTCGAGCAAACTCGACTTTAGCTTTTTACTGGTTCTGTCTATTTAGACTATAAGGAGTATCATAATGACCACATGATACTACTACATTAAAGTGTTTAAACTTATTAGTAATTATTTAATTATTAACCAAATTGTGCCTTAAAAGTGTTTTCGCTATTTAGTTGCAGACCACATCAAAGTATTGTCCAAAGTTATCAAAAAATTCAAAAACTCGCTACTAGAACGAATCTCCTGCACCATCAGTGACAATTTGAAGCACAGACGTGTGCATGTTTCCTATTCTCTCAGCATTTGAAGTATTTGGACAGACAAAATCGTCTGTGCTGTATGTTTCAATCTATTCTCTTCAGCATCCTGCTATTTCAGCCGACTTAACGCTTTCCACTGACCACAAAATAAAATGATGCAATGTTGCAAAAACAATAACAATGCTCCTACGCTTTTTGCCAGCGCATTTCTTGCCTGCTATTCTCTACACAATTTCTTTCACTGAAATCCACTCAACTTCAAAAACACACACACTCTCGCACACATATAGGCATACATATACGCACACACACAAGCACACACGGATGCATACACATACACATCCGAATGCAACTCTTGCGGTTCATTGTACTTTACGAGCATTTTTCGTTCTCGCGACTTCCGCGATGTTTTGCTGCCATTTTGTTAGGTTTTTGTCATTTGCTTTTTTGTGTATGAGTGTATGTGTCTGCGGTCGGATCTTTTTTATACCCTTTATCAATTGAACAAGTCGGTATGGTGTATTTTCGTTATTCCAATTCAAATGTAATAGCCAAAATTATTAAATTTCGTCAAGGGAAAGATTTTATAACATTCAATCCAAAGTATCTCAAACAGTTGAGAAAAAGATCCATCCGAAAACTAAAGTAAGTGGAACTAGCTACGTCCAAGGTATCTGCTAGTCGAACAGCCCGCACATGATTTTGTTGTCGCTTTGGTTTTGACTTTATTTTCCGCGCATCGAACAATAGTTTGAGCCAAGGGTTGCCTCAATTGTTTGGCCATAAATAATGGGCAATGTCAGAGCAAACGTGGCGACAGTTGGCCTTAGATATGATGGTTCATGGCTCGCCATAACTGTGCCGTGTGTTTAAAGGGGCAATGCAAATATCACGTATACACCACAGCGCTTAAGCTATTTCTAAATAAATTTGTCACATTCATACCAATGGCAAATGACACGCAGGGGAATGGTGCTCGTTGTGCTGCGGTTACATTACACTGCATTAGGCCATAACGCAGTTGGCCAACAACTTTCTAACCGCATTTCGGACATTTTCGCATAACGCAATGCCCTAACTTCGTATGTGTGTGCGATTGCGTCTGGACTGACAGCTGTTCATGTTGTCCGTTTTCTGCCAATGGCGGACATCACATTAGCCCCATTTAGCGTCTGTGTGGTCATAATTCACTGAAATTAATTGTCGCATTCAAGTTTTTTGCGGTCAGCCTTTGTTGAAATTTGCAGCTCTTATATCTCGAGGGTGATGTTACTGGTTACTCGTGCTCGTATCGATGACAGCGCCATTCGCTTTTCAGTCGGTTATTTATGGCATAACTACTTCGCTTTTAACTGAAAAGAACTCTCGCTTCAAAAAGTTTCATTTGATTTGCACTTATCACGCTTCAACTAGAGGAGAAGGCATAAATGGTGGCGAACAATTTATTTCTTGATGAACAGTTTTTCAGATCTAAGTTTGCCAAAATTTTTGGCATTGGCCATATGGTTGAACAGCTAAATCAGTGATAAGGCTTTATGCCAAGTTATGTTTCAGTGAAAAACCATTTTGCACAAAGAAATAAACTAAATCTAGTCGTTGATTTCTGAAGACTCGATAACCTCTAAAGAGGGTAAAAGTATCTTAGCTAGTTAAGGGTTTCGATAATTGTTTAGCCACAAAAGGAAGCAAAAGCCAAAGTCGAGTGTGCTCGTCTGCGAGATACCCGCTTCCCATTTTGAATGAAAGCAAAACAGTGCGGTTTAATTTTTAAAATATACCAAATAATGTACTAAAATATGCGAAAAGCAATATTTGGTATATCAATGAAGTACTACATTCGAAATATATAATACTAAACATGTCAAAATATACCAGATTGGCAACCAATATATACTTTATGCGGTTGGAAGATGACTCTTTCTTCCTGTTGCATACATTTCTAGAGCATAGCATAAAGTTATAATACCCGAGTACAAAAATAAATTAAATTTATTTCGCAAATTGTAAAACTATTGTTCACTTTCACAAAATAAATTAAATTTATTTTCCAAATTGTGAAACTCTTGTTCACTTCTATGATAGATGAATAAGTACCATGAGGTCTTTAAAGTCTTTAAATTAAAGTCAAATGAATTTGTTGTATTTAAATGCAAAATAGCTCAAAGAGAAAGAAACGAGCTTTAAAGCTACCAGATAGGTGGAAATTATGAAAAATATAAAACCAATAAAATTGAATAAGTAATGCGAAGTGAAAGGATGTTTGGGAAAGGAAAATCACGTGGAAATGGCCATTGCACCATTTTATGCAAATTGTTATGTCCACATTTTCAGAGTGGTTCAATTAGGGATGGCTGAGATTATTTGAAAAGGGATGCTTACTGCGTCCTGCTTCAGGCAACATCTATCTCCGTATAAAATTATGTTTATCAGGTAGTTGTTTAGACAGCTGCATTTTTTTTACTAATTTTATTACCATTCTTCGAGGAATCTTACACTTTTATGTATTTGCCGCCAAACGTTGCCTGCTCTTATCTCTGACATCATTGTCAGCTTTAAGCTTTACTTGTTGTTGCTGTTCGGATTGTTGTTGCCATTTATAGGAATGACTTTTAAAATAGGCAAATAAGTACTTTGTAAGTAATTTGAACGCCAGCTGTCCTGGCGGAATAGACATACTTATTAAAGGAGAAAAAGAAGGCGCAACCTACTTACCGCCCATCGACAGACACACTCATAAAAATAAGTCAACAGACAGGCCTCGAAACGATGCCATTCAAATGCTAAACAGTATCACGAGCACCCAAAAAGGCAGCAAAATGTAGCGCACAATGCAAAAAGTTGAAAAACTTTCGTTTTGACTTTGCATTGTTTTGCTTTATTTTATTCGGTATTGGGGGGGTTATAAAATAAAAATGAATGTAGACAAAAGTTTGCGCTGTTTGAAAGTCCGCAAATACCCGTACCCTTTTCCGTACCCGCACCCGCATCCGCTCCCCTAGCCGACACGCCTATTGACGCCACATAGAGTGAACCTGTAGTTGTGCCCTGAACGAGGGAGTGTCTGATAGACACGCACAGTGGGACGAACAATAGTGATATCTCGTAAATTACACATTGTGGGCTTAATTAAAAAATAATATACAATTAATTATAATTTCAAATTAACAGAACTTTTTATCGACCTTTGCTTGCACAATATTTATAATTATATATATATTTTATATATATTTTAATTCAGAAATATTTTTCTGTTTTTCATATTTATCTATTACATTTTATGAACGATTAGTATTTTATCTGCTTGGGTAATTTTTTGTTACCAAAAAGAATCTCGAATTTTGGTACATAGGATAATATTGTTTTTGATTAGGCAACAATTAAATATTGCAAAAATAGTAGGCAGTTGCTTATTGCTTCAGAATATAATTTATTAATGAAACTTTTTTGGTTACACCAAACATAGTTTTTATATTTTATTTTATTGTATTAAATCTGGTATTAAATACTAATGTATTTTTTATAGTAAACAAAATACGGACCGCTAGGACCTTTTGACTTGAAAATTCAAAAAAATATGGGACGTATCATATCTTATTTAATATTCGTAAAGTCGAATTATATTAGCTCACTATTGCTTATACTGTGTGGTATTTCTAGATTGCATATCGCATTTTATATAGTAATCGCATTCCGCATCAAGTTTACCCACTGTCATTATGGCCGTGGCCCCTGACGATTCAAATGCGGCCGGAAACAATAAAAACGCCGGTCGCACAATGCGAACTGCATAAAAACGGCTTATTACGCTGTACACTAGACTATGCTTTTTCTGTCTCTTTTCGGCTCGTTGTCGAGATATACCAAGCTTCAACAACAATTGAAATAAATGAATTTGCCGAAAGGATTCAGGAAGTGCGCACATAAATTGGAATATTACAATATGACGGCGAAGGGCTAAAAGAATATCAATTCTTACTGCTACAGCTAAAAAATGTTATATAGAATTTTAAGCACAAGTACGAATATGTACGTTCCCAGAAGCGTGTTCGGGTCCAAAATAAAACACAATTTTTGTATATAATAATTGAATCGGATTAATTTCGAAATTCACATAACAAATTCGGGAAGAAGCCAAGCTCTGCAGATTAACTTAATTAACTTTTCGTAAAAGGTGCGTACACTGAAGTAGGAAACCCAGCTAACACTAATGCAATTACACAAACAACCACACACACACACACACGGACACATGGACAACACTTAAAAGTAAGCCAATTTCATGCGTCGTCGTATACCCAGTTTAACAGAGAGGCCAAAAAAGTGGCACCTATTTCAAACTCAATTAAACACGGCATGGCCAAGCCATGTCCCAGTCAATTCGACCCGTTGACTATTTGGGAAGGGAATCGCCCTCCGTTTCCCCAAGCGCTTGAAGTGCTCCACGTGAAAGGGGTCCTTCTAGTTGAAACCTGTGTGAAAGGATGCGCGTGTTTGCCTGTTTCCAACTGTGAAAACCTTTTGTCTGCCCTTAAGGATTAAGCAAATTCAAATGGGTTGCTTGCTTTTTTTGTGTGTGATGTGCTTTTAATCGTAGTATTATTCCTTTATTTCCAGGTCATTTAATATCAAATGGATTTCTAAACTTGAACAACGCTTTGTGTTCTTCCGGCGCTTTTGAGATGGACTAGTAAAGGTCTTAGCTATTTTTAGCTCTTTTGTTTTTTAAGGAGGCACATCGTTTTGTAATTCAATGAACATGTATAACACATAACAATATAATTTATTGTTTTGGACATTTACATATGTATATATCATTTTTCTTCATATTTTAAAACTAAATTAAGCGTTCATTATTCACCATCTTGACCAAGGAAATATAGAATATTCTAATGACATTTGTAACTGGTTGTTAGTCGATATTCCCACAACACTCGTTTATACTTCTGGCTTTGCTAGTCAGCTGTCACATTTAAATGACTTAACTCTGACACTGTTGGCTTAGTATAATGGGTGTCAGCAAAAAAATGTCCAGTTATTTCCATATGCATGAGCCCAATAGAGGTGCAAGAAGAAGAGCAAAAACACAACTGTCGATTAGCTTGTTTCTGCTATGTTTTGCTCATTTACATTCACTCACACATCGACCAGCGCACACACGTAACCATTTAGAACAGATACAAACACTTGCACACGTGCGCGCACCTTTTGTAAGGGTCAGTTTGTGACCCATAAAGCTTTGCATTTGGAATTGGGCAACTGCTGACCCGCATATGACCACCGCATAATTAGACCATTTTGGGGTCCTTATTATGGTCCAAATATTTGTGCCAGCAAATTGATTTCGTTTAGTGGCTTGTTGTTTGGGTCAAGTTTGGAAATCGGAGTACTTACATATGAGTATTCCAGGTAGTGGTAAGGTGACTTTACTGTGTTTATGTTACCTCAAAGGAAATATTGTTGTTAGGTGGAATGCATTAATTTTCAAGAGCTGATGAACGTTAAGCCCGCTTAATTTAATTTAAAAGTGTCCGATGTGAAGTTGACCTGAGTAAAGCAAGTCAATGGATTTAAAATAAATCTTCAATTTTTGTCATCAATTGTCGCCAGTTTTAATGTTTTTATTTCACAAAAAAAAGGTTTGAAAGTTTCTGTTTTTTATATGGATTCTTCTTTGTTTCACGCATAAGAAGACTTTATTTACCCTTTTAATTTTTGAACTCGATGTTGGCAGTGACAAGTTTCCTAACCGTTTTGATTTTAAAATAAGAGAAACGATAAATATCGGCAGGATCAGCTTTGTTATCAACAACCACACTTTAATGCTTGCTCTAGAGGTAGAGAACAATCAATGACACTATCAACACTTTCAAAAAATTGACTATCGTCGCATATCGATGACGCTCACGATATCGATAGTTTTCCATCTCTATTAGCCATTTAATATTATTTGATAACATAAATGATCAAAAATCCCTGAGAATCGAATTCTAATATAGCCATGTCCATCCTGCGTGCCTTCAAATTTATCTGACAGCACTTGTTAATTGTCTTGAAATCGAAACAAGTAAGAAAGCTCGACTGTGAGATACCCGCTACCATTTGAATGAAAGCAAAATATTATGGTAGTATTTGTAAGTTATACCAAAATTACTACAAACATACTATATAATATACCAAAATTAATATATATATTTCGTATAACTCATAGTACCATATTTAAAATATACCATAAACGGCACATTATACCAGTTTGTGAGACAAATGGGATCGGAGATGCCTCATTCTACCTGTTTCAAACATTTCCTGCCGGCACAAATTTATAAACCCTTCTACCCTATGGGTAGCGGGTATAGAAAATCAAAAGAGATTAATTTAAAGCGAGAGCGAGACTATTATCATAAATGACTACGGGATTTATGATTCCTTATAAATTGGTGCAAACAGAAAAATTTTAAAAAATTATAGAATGTATTTAAGAAATAATTTTAGAGAATTTATGCCAAATATAGCCGTCGATGTATTTTATATTATTTCGGTTCATCAATTTGGTATAGTTTTAGAATATTACCACACCCCCTTTGTATTTCTTCATACTTGATTTTCAATATTTTTGTAGCAATCAATAAATAAAAAGCAGGGCACAGCTCTACAACACCTAAAATCCATCTAGAATTATAGTGTTGGTCTGTATTTTGTTGGAACTGAGACGCCAACTTAGGAGGAGACAGAACTCCACTCTAAATCTGACTACCTGAGTCCTAGGGAGAAAAAGAAATGCATGCCTCATATTCTATTTGGCATGAATGAACAAACCCGAACATGCGCAGATTATCTTCTTCTGGGGTTCCAAGTGCCGGGAGATATATTAGCATTTTCTAAACTGTAAATTTAGAAGGAACTCGCGATTTTTTATTATAATATTGCACACAGCCAGACCAGAGCATGTCCTTTCAAGAGATTCGAAACACTAATTAAAATTATTTTCATGGGGAAGCGTACAATTAAAAGGGGGTGTCCATTTAAAAGAGCCGTATTGCAGACTTGCTTTGTAACGAATGCAGTAAAATTTACGTGAGATGGTCAGCTATTAAAATAGATTATTAATTCGAATATTTATTCAAGGCTTTAATAAATGGTAAATTAAATTAATTTGAACTTATCACACTAATGCTATATTTAACTTAGATGTCCACATATATGTATTCGCAATTTAAGTCACAAACATTTATTGAATTCCTTCGTGTCTGTAGTGATAAAAGTATTATCCAATCAACCGTTTATTCATGTCTTTTATGACATCAACTAATTGCTCCTCCGCAAATATGCACCTTCATTCACTACCCCCACTAAGATGTGGCCAACGCGAGTGCTCGTCTCCTCGTTGGCACTTTCATGTGCTGAATAGTTGTGGCTCCTAAAGTAATGCCACGCATAAAATGCTCAACATTTTAAAAATGCGCCAAGGGCATGCAACTTCTGAGGCTATGCTGAAGAGAAGTCACTGCAACAGCCACGCCTCTCTAGACGCTCACAACAGGCAGCTGGAGCTTGATTGTTGCCCTTTTACTGGCGTTGTCCTACTGCAGCAGTTGCTGTCATTTTTTGTAGTTTGCTGCTTTTGCTTATTAATTCTCTCGATAGCAGAGCAACAACTGTTGATGACGACAATGAAGGAACGATGAGGGCGGTGAGAAGGATGAGCATGCTGACATATTTGTGCAGGTTCGTTTATTGAAAAATTTATCAGGCATCATCAAAGCTGGGGAAAAGAATCCAAATGAATATGACAACGAACAATGATTCAAGTATGAACCTGACATCAGCATGTTTTTTTCAAATTAATTGCCAAAGTGAGTTCACAATCTCGTTTCTTTTCCTAATGAGACCGACTTTTGTTTGTTTGTCTTTTTATGGCTGCGACACATTAGCGGAAAATTGTATTAAATAATTTTTGTGTTGCGCGACTATAAATTTAACGAATGCTTAAGCTAAGCGACAAGAGGAGAATAAGGAGAAAAAGAGCAGACCCGAGAGTACCATTCTGTGCCCATTCATTTGCAATCATTTGGCAGAACGCATAGTTGAGTTTTTACGAACCGGGAAACAGCCAGGCGCTTGCCAACATCCGACAACAGTGTTTTCTGTCTCAATCCGACTGTTGCGACCATCGACTGTAGGCAACCAACTGCTTTGAGGAAGGCCAAGTCGTTGGCATTTTAACATTTCAACTTGGCACATTTGGCGAATTATTCAAATTCTGTCACTGCAACACGCAGCCAAAAGAAGAGAAGAAGTGAAAAAAGTCAAAAGGGAAGTTGAAGCTGGTGAAATGAAATGAAAATAAAAGAACAGCAAGCCAGCTGCTGTACGAATTGCCAAAGATTTATGCATTTTCTCTTCCACAAGCACAGGCAAACTCACTGAAGACAACCGGCAACTGCTAACTGGCAACCAGCAACAAAGTTAAAAGCACAAATAAAATGTTTGCTCACATTTTTTGTAATTTTGTGAAAATTGCACGTTTATTGCCGAGTCGCGTGTTTTGTCTCCAGAATTCAGAATTCACTTTAAATTCAGACAGGCTGGCTGCATATAAGGACTTGGCACTTTGGCTCTTTTATACCGAATACCATTGGTTACATGGGTATTTCTATAACAGCAGCGCCATTTAATAATATAATATCACAGCTCTGTTGAACAAAAATAAAATTTTTAAATTTTTAAGAATGGATGTAATCTGTTGTCGCTTTAACATGCCGAATGATAATTTAAATATTGCTTTCTAATAATTGAAATTGATCTTTTGTTATTTCTTATGAACATGTAACAGGTATTCCAAAGTCGAAACGTAGTTGCTTTCTCCCTTTTTGTTTGTATCGTATCTGTATTACTCTCGATATGCGGTTCATTGAATAATTAATATTGCTCATACGCCACTTTCGCCATCACGAAATGTCGCAACTAGAAAAATGGGTTTGAGATCATACTTGATTGTAATAAAGTCTGTGCAGACATAACAAATGAATGTCATGCTGTATAGGCAAACAAAATGTTGTTATCGATAACATGAATAGATTATTAAATTGAGAGTATCTATAAAACAAAACTAAACAAGAAAGAAACACAATAAAGAAAACATGAAAGAAAAAAGATCACAGATCTTTTGGAGTATACATGTGAATCTTTTAATTAACTACTTGGGATGACTTCCAACATTTGGGTTTAAATGACAACTTTGATATTTGTATTATTCTTAAATCAATTCAATTTAGACGCTGCTGAATATAAAATAACAAGACTTAATAAAGTAAGTTCGTATCAAACTTGTGGCCCATTTAAATTTCGTCAAGTTGATGTAGGGCTTTCATCGGATTTATGAAGTCATTGCATATTTTACATAAACCCAAAGTCTATAAGCCTTATAAACTCGCTGTTAACTTTGTGGCTAGTGGTTTGTGTAATCTGTGAGCATATCCATAATTTAGGTACGGCTGAGATGACTAGAAATACGTCTTTCAGTGTTGTCACACTGTCAAAACGCTTGATTGTAAATTATTTACCGCCACATAAATCAGAGAACTTGCACACAAGCAATCACAGATGCGAGATAAAGAACGAGAGAGCGGGACAGAGATGTGAGAATGAACTGTAGAGCGCCCACTTTGGCAGACACACCCACTGCACAGACAACAATAACAACTGCGGCAGCGACAGCAACAGCGACAGCCAATTTGTCAACGCACCGCGTAAATGGCAAACGCTCAGTTTCGAGTTGTAACATTTTGTCATTACATCAATGCATACGCAATTACCGAACTGGCTGCGAGCCTCATGGGGCTGCTGGCGGTCCGCAGTGTGGAAAGCAGGAGGAAACGCGTATGGGGAGTTAACTTGTCATGCATGCAATTGCGGAGAGACGGTTGAAACTTTAGCAACGACAACGACGAGTTTCGATTGTGGAAACGGAAATTGATGACGTTGTTGCCAGGTGACGACGATGACCCAATGCAGGAGAAACTACCCGAAAATTAGCCAGACTTAGTACGGAGGAAATGTCACAAGATGAGTTGTCAGTTATTCACTCTCATCCACATTTGATTGAAGTATGATCAAAAAATTAGCGCGAAAGAGGGCCTTTCGATCTGATCCCTAAATAAAGTTACTCGTAAAACCTAAGTAAACCGGAATAAATTCTTAACTTACTAAACCTATCAGACTTAAAAAGAGACAGAATTTTTCTGACGATTTTGTGGAAATTTATTTATTCTTTATTTGTATAAGTTGTGAAGTGATTAAACTTAATCTAAGATCGATCGTGGTTGCTAAAAATCAATTAAATCAGTATTAAGCTAGTTCACACATATGTACATATATTTTTATTGATTTAAGAATTTTGAGAAACGAGATTGATTTAGGAATTTTATTTTTAGAGCTGAATTGAACTGCATTTATAACTAGTGGACAATCAAACAAATTATAAAATAAATACTGTAATTGATAAGTAGCAATAAATTGGTTGTATATTTTAAATTTAATCTTTTTACAATTTAAGATCGCAACATAAAAGAACTCGTGTTTATTGTATGCGGTTGAATAAATCCTGTGGCGATGGAGATGACTGCGGTAGTCGATTTGTCAATGTCGACTTAAAAGTTAAATTTTAAAGGTTGAGCCACAAATTTAATAACTTGCAACGTGCGTTTGAGTTGTGGCTGTTTCCTGCTCATATCCTCTTTCGGTGACTCTTCTTGTTGCACTCGCACCCTTATCTGTCGCGCTTATCGCTTGGCTGAGGTTCAAAAACCTCACAAGTGACACAAGTGCGCGAAAGAAAAATGTGAGTTAACTTTTTACCATCAATGTGCCAATCTACCGTCCATCCTTCTTGGGCTCATGGTCCTGAAACGGTTGCCGTTACTTAGGCCTTAGCTTTAGCTGAAGAGAATTCTCTCCAGCCTCGAGTTTTTGGATCAGAAGTTCCTGTTCTTATCAGGTGGTGTAGTTGAAACCCATCAGCAATGTCCACTCAAGGGACACTCGGACTCGGACTAGACTCTTCGCGTAGTCCTGTTGTCCTTGACGTCCCTGTGCGCGTTAAGTGTTCAAACAAAGTTTTGGTCCAACACTGAAGAAGCTAGCTAGAGGGAAAGTCAATTCTTACTGGGATTTAATGTGAGCTTCCCGTTGCCCGGACTTTTATCTGCTAAGTTTGGGCGTATCATTCCAACTTCAAATGTTTTCATATGCCCAAACGGTAACCAAAAATCAAAACCTCAACATAGCTCGCACACACTGTAGTCGAAGTAGTAGTCAGAAGTCCGACAAAGGGTCGTTAAATCAATGAACATACAACGTTTATCTTAAACGTCTGTCCATAATTTCCACTACAGAATTGCAAAAATCTTGACAGACTTCCCTAAGCCGTTGAACTCGCACAAACCATTGTTGCCGCAAATTTGTTAAACGTTAAAGGAT
Organism: Drosophila albomicans; assembly: GCF_009650485.2. Classification (NCBI taxonomy): domain Eukaryota; kingdom Metazoa; phylum Arthropoda; class Insecta; order Diptera; family Drosophilidae; genus Drosophila; species Drosophila albomicans. Next base: position 662 of record NW_026263510.1, on the reverse strand, counting down.
TTTTTGTGTTCACGTGAGCGCATTGGGAAGAGTTGCCATATTCAAGGACATGAAGTCAAAATATGGCTTTAAACAGTGCCAGGCAAGTGAATTTGAGCGAACACTAGACAAATTTAAGTGGTATTGAACATTGAGTAAGCAATATGACTGAACAACGAAATCCGCTGGATTCTTGGCAAATATACAGATAAAGTAACAAAGACGATAACTAAAGATTGGCCTAAAAAAAAGACACACATAAAATAATGGAATCAATTGTATCAGTGAGCGTATTTGAATCAAAAAATAATTAAAAACTTAATATACTTTTCCTCCTGGAAGTATTGCAAACAATAATGCCCGCTTACGGGCAACGAAACTTTTAATGGAGAACAAAGGACCGGGAAAATTACATTTTGCATTTTGGTAGAATATTTAGGCAAAATATGTTTCCCACTTGTTGTGAGTGGGCCGCAGGGGCTAAGTCTGAATTAAAAGACAAAAGAGCACAGATGGTTTTAAATGAAGTTGTAGCTGAAGCATAACCGGAGTCGAACCCGAACCTAAACCTGAACCCGAAAAACCTCTACAACTTTTGCTTCTAGACGGTTTGATTTCAATTATATATTTGTTATTTTTATGTTAGAGGAACAGTAAACATAAAAGCTTGTAGCAAATGTTTT